>NW_020884997.1:831467-844242 GCF_003945725.1 Corapipo altera
GTGTTTGTGAGCGTGCCTGTGTACACGCGTGTATGTATGTGCAAATGTGCTTGTGTGTGTGTATGTGCAGGGTGCAGGCACACCGGGGGCCATTTCCTCAGCCTGTTCCCAGACGTGTGTTTGCTGCCCAGGGCGTGAACACCCCGTGACCTCGCTGCGTGTGTTTACATGTGCCGGGTGTGCGTACGCCGTGGCTTGGCCGAGGGTGTGGAAGCGCAGGCACGGACGGTGCTTGGGATGGGTGTCATTGGCTACTCGTGGGGAGGCATGTTGGTGCACGCTCAGGGGTGGGACACACGTGTGCGTGGTGTGTCCCACTGTGTGCTGTGCCCTGGACACCTGCACACATGCTGTGTGTCACAGGCGTGTGGGCACAGCACCTGAGGAAGTATTGGGGCCCAGGCAGCCCCTGGGCTGGGGGCGCAGGGAGAGTCAGCATCCCATGGGCTGTCAGGTCACTCCATGGGCCCCAGTGCCTGCTCCACTTGGGCCTGGGGCTGCTTGGGGGGCTGGCACCCCCTCTGATCCAGGCATCACCATGGCAAGGGTAGCAAGGGTGCTGTGGGACTAAGGAGACCAGTGCTTGTTTGGGGTCTACAGAGCCTAAACTGGCTGGGAAGGGGGCACCCATCCCTGAGCCAGAACCCCCCATTCTGGCACTCCAGGGTTCCGATGTGCCTGCACTTGGGGCCCACCACCTTGCTGCCCACCAAGGCTGCTCGCTGCCAGGGGTGCCTGCTGGCTCTGCTCTGCCCTGTGCCAGGGGTACCTGACAAGCAGTAGGGGCTCAGGGAAGCATCCCATGTATCCTGCAGCCCCCTGGGCAGGCAGTGCAGAGGTGCAGGCACTGACATCACGGGGGACAACTGGGCTGTGGGGATACCCCATGGCCCTCAGAGCTGAGCCTCTAACATTGTGCAGGAGCAATTGGACAGGTGTGTGGTTTGGGGTACCTGGTGCCCTGGGTGCAGGGTCCCCCACAGCACCCTGCTGGGGCAAAGGGGCCTCTGTGGGGCAGTGAGGGGCTTGCTGTGTGCCACCATCAGACAGCATCAGCACCCCAGCCTGGAGGTCCTGGCAGCGGAGTCTGAGCTGGTGGCGGGCCAGGGTCATGGTGACAGCCCAGCTTTGCCCCATGGGAGGCTCTTGGCTCAGGCAGGGTGTCACAGCTGGTGCACACGGAATGAGGGATGCCTCGGGGTCCTGTGGGGAGCCCTCATGCCGCAGGCCAGAGGCTGCCCCAGCCCCTCATCCTGCTTGAGGCCTCTCCTGGGGGGCTGGTGGGAAGCAGCAAAGCTGAGCCATGCTCCAGCTGCGGCCATGCCTCCAGGTATCCCCATGCAGAGAGACCTGCGATCTCCGAGCAGCTGGTGCTGAGCAGCTGGAGCTGGAGCATCTGTGACTCGGCAGGGCCCACAGCCACACGCTGCAGGTGTGTGTCATGCGTGCTCACACGCTGTGCATGTGTATGGCCAGGAGGAGGGACCGCCTGCTTCTGTCTGGCAGCTCCCACAGCCAGCCGAGCCGGGGGCGCGTGTGTGAGCCCCGGGAGCTGGGGAGAGCCCAGGCACGTGGGCTGCGTGCGAGCCGGGTGTGGGTCTCTGAGCAGGGGCCGTACCCACACTGCTGCCCATGTGGGGCAGGCTGTGGAGGAAGGTGGGAATACACAGGCAGCAGCAAAATCGAGGCACACGCAGCCCTGTCCCCGTTCCCTGCAGGCAGCAGCAGCACTCAGCTCCACCACCACCTTCCCAGGCACCCGCTGCCAGTGGAACAGGGCGGCAGGAGCTGGCTTTGGAATTTGGTGCAGAAACCACCACCCCACCTGCCCACTGACCCTAGGCTGTGTGTTTTGGTGCTGCCCAGACACCCGGAGTGGTTTCCCCATCGCTGGCAGCAAGCAAGGAGGGTGGCATGGCCACCGCACGAGTGCGTGCCAGTGCCTGCAGCGGGGCACAGGGCACGCACGGGCCTGCGCGGGTGCAGAGTGGGACAGGGTGCTGCGGGTGCCTCCGGCACTGCCCCACTGGCAGCTGCGTGGGCAGGACGGGAGATAAATGGGAGTTTGGCGTAAACAGCCCCAGCTGCCAGCAGCACTGGAGCGGCACTTAAAGGCACAGGCTCTGGCCTGGCTCCACTGCCTGCTCCTGCCCTCCCTTCCCACTCTGCCTTCCCTCCCTCCCTGCTTGACCCTTCCCTCCTTCCTTGCCTGCCCCTTCCTTTCCCTCCTGCTCCTGTCCCCCCTGCCCACCCCAGAGCAGCTGCCCTTCCCACGGAGGGGTCCTGTCCTTGCTGTGTGCCATCACGCCGTGGTGTTGGCACTGCACTCCCACAGCCATGTGCAGGTGACGGCTCAGACCGCAGAGTCCCCCAGGGTGCCATGGGGTGCCATGGGGAAGGGGGCCATGTCTGCAAGGGGAGTGCCTGCTCCCACCCCACACAGGGTGACATGCCTGGCTGACTCCTGTCTGTCTGTGGCACTTCCCGGGCAAAGGGTGCTGATAAGGCCGGGGTGGAGCTGTGGGGCTGTCCCGGGCCTGGAAAGGAACATCAGGCTTCGTCAGGCACAGCGGGAGCAGCAAGGACAGGAAGGAAGCAAGGCCAAGGGGGACAGCGGGGTACCCTACAGCCCCAGCCCCTGAGCATCAGGTACAGCCCGGGAGCGGGCACTGTCCAGGAATGCTGAACAGGCAGAGTGTGAGAGTGTGGGCACAGTTGTTCCATGAATGTGGGGACAGCCATTAAAGGAGCATGGCTGCAGTTGTCCGGGGAGTGTGGGGAGTGCTCCTCCTATGCAGGGGGCTCACAGGGTGTCCCACCAGTGGGGTGCCAGGGCTGGGACTGGCCAGGCAGGGCATGCGTAGTGTTGGGAAGGGCAGCGGTGGGCACCCCAACCCCAGGAGAGCTGTCTGCTGCAGGGTAGCCCCCAACCTCCACCCCTCTGTCCCCCTGTCACCCCATTGCCATGGCGATATGAGGAGCTGTAATTAATAACAGTTGCGTGGGAGCTGCTGGCCAGGCGGGCAGCACTCCCGGGCGTGTGGGGACTGCAAATCCTCCCCACACCTTGGCCGGGAACAAAGCCCACCGAGGACCCAGGCAAAGGGTCCTGCCCAGCACTGCCTGCTCGGCAGCATGGCCACACCAGGACCCCCGGGACAGGCACAGGGGATGGCAAAGGATGTGTCCCCTCTGCCGGGTGCTGCCTGTGGGGACACCGGTACCAGCCAGTTCTGCCCGTGGCAGGGCTGGCACAGGCACCCCGTGGGACCCCACTGTTCCCGAGGGAGGGCAGGGAGCGCTGGGCTGTGCCAGGCAGAGCCCTCAGCTCCAGCAGAGCGGCCATGGGGCACAGCCTGAGCTGAGGGGCTGGGGGGGGGCTCTGGCAGCATCCGTGGGGCCGAGCTGTCCCCAGGGCAGAGACACCCCCAGCCAGTCCCTCCCGGGCCATCCCCGGGGTCCTGGGTCCGCCGGTTCTCCCTGCCGCGGGGATGGAGGGAGGTGCGGGGAGTGGCGGGGACAAAGCCCCGTCCCCTCCGGACCGTGACGGCCGCGGGGCGGGGACCAGGGCCAGGTCCCACCGGGGCGGAGCGGGGGCGGTACCGGCGGGAAACCGGCCGCCTCCTCTTCCGAGCGGCCCGCCCCGCCCGGGGCACCGGCGGGACTGGGGCGGCCGGAGCGGCTCGGTACGGCGGGGAACGGCTCGGCAACAGATCGGTAGTGCTCGGTCCGGTTCGGTGGTGCCGGGCGGGGCTCTGCGCGTGGCCGCCCCTCCCGGTGCCGAGCGGCGGGCGGGCAGCCCCGGGGCCGGGCGGGCGGCGGGGTCGAACCGGACCGTGCTGTACCGTACCGAGTCTCTGAGCCCCTTCTCTTCCTGCAGGTCTGCAGCGCCCGGGCGGCTTCGCGGCGGCGGCGGCGGCGGAGGCTCAGCCCGGGATGGCGACCCGGCCGGTCCTGCCGGTCCTGGCTGCGCTGCTGCTCTCGGCGGCTCCGGAGCCCGTCCCGCGGGTCAGCCTGCCCTACGGTGAGTGTCCGCTAACCTTCGGTGGGTGAGGGCCCGCCGGCACCGGGGAGGGGGGTCAGCCCTCGCCGGGGGCTCTGGCAGGCGTCCCCACTGGGGCGGCGGAGCGTCCCACGTCCCCCCGGGCTCCTCGCGCCGCGGGACGGGGCGGCCCCGCGTGGAAACGCCGTGTGACAGTGCCGAGGGTGCACAGCCCCTGCCAGGGACACGGGGGGACACGGGGACCCCCCCGTCAGCGGATCATGGACCGAGGGCTGGGGCAGAGCCCCGGGGATGCTGTGGGGCACAGGGACACACGTCTCTGTGTCCAGACCCCCACCTAGGGCGGGAGGGTCTGGGGCACCCAGGGGTGCTCATGTCCCTGCACACAGGGCAGTGGTAGCAGCCGTGTCCTGTACAAGATGGGATGGGCTGAGCCGGTCTGGGGCCTCTGCCTGTGGGTCCCCTCCCTGCTGAGTGTGTCCCCGGGGCTCCCCCAGCCCTGTACTATGCTGTGCTCAGCTCCGGGCAGCCCCAGGCCCCACTGAAGGCCCCCGTCAGCCACATGGCCCCAGAGCACTGAGGGCTGTGCTGGGCAGGGGCTGGGGAAGGACATCTGGGAGGGTGCTCAGTTAGGCAGAGCCCTCACGAGTGAGGAGCCTGGCTGCAGCCCCCTCCTGCCCTGCAGAGCCCCCCAGCAGCTGGCACAGGGTGGGATAGCAGTGGGGCACGCTCCTTGGGCTCAGCCTTGGCAGCTGTGTTGGGACGGGGGGGCTGCCCACAGGTGTCCAGGCTGGCTGCACTGCCAGGAGAAGGTGGCTGGATCCAGCTGCTCCCAGCCAGTGGAGCCCATCCCGTCCTGCGCTGGGCAGGGCCTGGGAGGGTGCCGTGGTTTGGGCAGCTGGGAGCACTCCCTGGCTCAGCACGCTGTGGCTCACTGGTGTGGACGTGGCCCCACCACGTGCTCCCGTGACCACTGGCCATGGCCGTGGTGGCACCAGCAGATGTGGGACCCGCCAAGCTGGATGGGAGGCTGGAAGCCAGCACGATGGCCAGCTTGGCGTCGTGCTGTGCTGTGCTGTGCTGCCCAGCCCTGCCTGCACAGGGCGGTTCTGCCCGTGCTCTGCCCACCTGAGAGTCTATGGGGCTGCAGCCACAGGCAGTGCCTGGGGGTCCCAGCTGGACCCCAGCACTGCAAGAGGAGCTGGGCAGGAGGCATGGGCCAGTGACTGGTGTGTGCCCAGTGGTGGCTCTGGTGGAGCATGGCTGCATGGGGCTGCAGTTAGTGGGAGGGAGGAGCTGGGAGCTGCTCCCCTGGGAGCGCTGGATGTGCCTGCAGCAGGTTTGTCTGGAAGAAGCAGGTCGTGTCCTGACAGGTCCCTGGCAGCCGCACCAGCAGCTCCCCATGTCAGGACAGCTCTGCAGGGTGCAGGGGCCCTGCTGCCCCTCTGCTGCCGTGCCCACCACAGGTGACATCGTCCCAGCACTGGGGTGCAGGACCCCTTGCAGGGGATGCCCTGGGGCATTGACTTCCCTCTCTCTGCACCACTGTGGGAGAACTGGAGTGGGTGCTGGGGCAGGGGCCAACTGAGTCCCCCAGGGTAGGGGAGATGCTGCCCCATTCAGAGGCATTTGAGGTGTGTGGAGCGATGGGGGGGAGAGCAGCAGGTTCCTGCCCCTCAGCACTGTTGCCTCACAGGTCCTCAAGTGCTTGTACTGGCTCTTACCTGGCAGAGACTGGCAGGAGCCCCAGGGCTATCCTGGTGGGGCTCTGGGAGCAGGCAGGGGGTCGGGGGAGGTCGGGGAGTTCCCAGAGTGTCAGAGGTCAGGGAAGTTGGCAGTATGAGTCAGCCCAACGTGTCTCGCTGACACAGCCAGGCCCATCTGATTCAGAGCAGCAGCAGGAGAGGAAGGGTTTCCGGGGCCAGGCCACCCACGCGGGACAGGACGGGACGGGCACTCCCTGACTCAGCACAGCCACTGCCCGTGTCCGGCACAGGCTGAGCCCCAAGGGCCAGGGTGGGCAGCACCAGGCTGAGCCCTGCATCCAGCACAGGCTGAGCTCTGTGAGCCGGGGCAGGGAGATGCTCTCCCTGCTGCGATGATGGGGTCCCCGTGGGCCCAGGCTGGGCTGAGCCTCCTGCGCCACGGGGCTGAGCCCTGGGGCTGTGTGCAGCTGGGCAGCTACCCCAGTGCTGGGCAGGGCTGCTGCAGCATCCCCAGGACCTGGACACAGCAGTGCCTCATGGCTGCCCTCGGGCACTATTGTGGCCGTGCACAGTTCACCGCAATGTGTGTGGTGCCACACGTGTCTGGCAGCATAGGCCAGATCCAGCCCTGGTTGCTCTGGGTGGGTGGCACGGCCGAGGTGCTGAGCAGAGGGGCCGTGGTGAGGAGTCTTGGGGGTCAGGTGCCCATATGAGACTGATGCCAGTCACTGTCCTCCCAACAGACTCAGCCGAGCGGGTGGTGCAGCGGTTTGAGGCACCCGGCGTGTCCAACTACACGGCCCTGCTGCTGAGTCCGGACGGCAGGACCCTCTACCTGGGGGCACGGGAGCTGCTTCTCACCCTTAACACCAGCCACTTCCAGCCCGGTGCCCCAGCTCGAAGGGTGAGCTTAGGGATGGGATGGGCTGCCCGCAGGGAGGGAGGGGGCACCTCGCCAGCTGGAGTGCAGGGGCTGCCCTCCCCACCAGCATTTTGGGTCTGAGTGAGCTGCTGTATTCAGGAGCAGCCACCCCGGAGCAGGATGGTTGGCGTGGGGAGGACGTGGGTGCTGGGGATGAGACCAAGGAAGGTGTGGGTGGACCAGGCACAGACAAGGGGCTCCCAGTGACTGTCCCCTCTCCACAGTTGGTATGGAGTGCGGATGAGGAGAAGAAGAGGCAGTGTGTGTTCAAGGGCAAGGACCCCCAGGTGAGCCCCACTACCAGTGGCTGTCAGGGGCTGCAGTGGAGTGGGCAGTGCCCATGCAGGGTGGATGCGGGTGGGAGGGCTGAGCCAAGGGCTGAGCTGGCTCCTCTGACCCCTGCAGAGGGACTGTCACAACTACATCAAGCTGCTGCTGCGGCTGAACAGCACCCACCTGTACACCTGTGGGACCTGTGCCTTCAGCCCAGCCTGTGCCTACATTGTGAGTACAGGAGCGGGGCCCCACTCAGGTCCCCCCACGCTGATGGGGCCCTTCAACGGGCACTGGGGTGAGCACTGCTAGCTCACAACTTTGTCCTGTTGCAGAACATGCAACACTTCAGCCTGGAGCGGGATGTGTCAGGGAAGGTGCTGCTGGAGGATGGGAAGGGACGCTGCCCCTTCGACCCCGAGTACCGCTCCACGGCTGTCATGGTCGGTAAGGCACAGTGCCCTGGAACTCTCACTCTCCCTGTGCTGCCTCAGGACTCTTGCCCTCCCTGCACCACCCTGGCACCTTCACCCTCCCTGCAGTGCTCTGCGGCCCTCGCCCTCCTCCCTGGGTCTCACCCTCCCTGCATCTGCCCCACCAAGCTGAGCCAGGGCCGGGCTGTCATGGACCCTGGTGGGGAGCGGGGCCGTGCCAGTGGCATGTGCTGGGTCTCAGCAGGAGCATCTCTTTGGTAGATGGAGAACTCTATGCCGGGACTGTCAGCAACTTCCAGGGCAATGAGCCGACCATCTCCCGCAGTCAGGAGAACCGCATTGCCCTCAAGACCGAAAATTCCCTCAACTGGCTGCAGGGTGAGCACTGGGGCTGGCACGGTTGGTCAAGGTCCTCATCCCCCAGAGCGTGGGAAGCTGGGGATAGGGCCAGTAGTGCTAAGGGTCCCTGTGTCCCCAGACCCCGTGTTCGTGGGCTCAGCCTACCTGCGCGAGAGCCTCCCTGCCGGCAACCCCGAGGGCGACGACGACAAGGTCTACTTCTTCTTCAGTGAGACTGGGAAGGAGTTCGATTACTTCGAGAACACCATTGTCTCCCGCATCGCACGTGTGTGCAAGGTGGGCACAGAGCAGTGGGGATGCCTGGGGGACTGTGCCTGGGATATGACTCACTGTTGGGGTGGGGGGTATGTGGGAGCACCCTGCACATTTCCAACCCTCAGTGCCTGGACCCCTACTCCACTCACCCAGCCCCTGAGGCTCCCCGTGGCCACAGCTGTGGTGTCACGCCCTGACCCGCTGTGCCACACAGGGGGACCAGGGCGGGGAGCGTGTGCTGCAGCGGCGGTGGACGACCTTCCTGAAAGCTCAGCTGCTCTGCTCACACCCCGAGGACGGGTTCCCCTTCAATGTGCTGCAGGACATCTTCGTGCTCACCCCGGGTGAGCTGCGCTGGAGGGACACGCTCTTCTACGGGGTCTTCACCTCACAATGGTGAGTGACAGGGACCTGGGCCACTGTGGGGGGCAGTGCAGGGGGTTCAGCAGAGGCAGAGGCCTGATCTTGCCACGGGCTCTGCCTCTCCCCACCAGGAACAAGGGGGGGCTGGGCTCGGCTGTCTGTGCCTTCCCCATGCGCAGCGTGCAGCGTGCCTTTGGTGGGCTCTACAAGGAGGTGAACCGTGAGACGCAGCAGTGGTACACGGACACTGGCCCGGTGCCAGAGCCCCGGCCAGGCACAGTAGGTGCCCCCTCGGCGCCTGCCCGAGCGCAGGACGCGACACAGCCCCTCGTGCTCTCCTGGTCCTGGCGGCCACCACAGCAGAGCCGCCCACCCACCCGCTGCCCTGAGGACTACCGAGCCCCTTCCTCTCCCCTACAGTGCATCACCAGCCACACGCGGCACCTCAAGATCAATTCATCGCTGCAGATGCCAGACCGGGTGCTGAACTTCATCAAGGACCACTTCCTGATGGACAGCCCCGTGCGCAGCCAGCCGCTGCTGCTGCAGAGCCGCCGGCGCTACCAGCAGATCGGCGTGCACCGCGCGCAGGGCCTGCACGGCACCTACGACGTCCTCTTCCTGGGCATGGGTGGGTGCAGGCAGGCTCTGGTGGGGCAGGGTGTGCACTGTGCGCCCTGGCCCCACTCAGCACAGCCCCTCTGTTCACAGATGATGGGCGGCTGCACAAGGCTGTGCGAGTGAACCACGGCGTCCACATCATCGAGGAGATCTGCCTCTTCCCTGACGGGCAGCCCATTCTCCAGCTGCTGCTGGACCAGGACCAGGCAGGAACCAGGGCAAGGGGGGAGGGACACAGGGGGGCTCAGCCTGCATGAGGCAGGTCCTGTTTGTGGGCTGGGAGACAGAGACCTGGGAGGGCAGGGGTGCACGGGAAACCACCCCCTGACGCTGCTGTGTTTCTTCTCACAGGGCCTTGTCTATGCAGCCACCTACACAGCAGTGGCCCAAGTGCCCTTTGCCAACTGCAGCCTGTACCGCAGCTGTGGGGAGTGTGTGCTGGCACGGGACCCCTTCTGTGCCTGGAGCCGTGGTGCCTGCCGCAGGGTCACCCAGCACCCCCCAGCACACCCACAGTAAGTGCTGCACCCATTCTCCTCCATTCCCCTGCATCCCGCAGCACCCCACTGCAACCTGCAGCACCCCACTGCCCTGACACCTGTCTGTCCCCAGGCTCTGGGCACAGGACATCGAGGATGCTGACACGGAGCGGCTCTGCCAGCTGGCCAATGCCTCCCAGCCCCGTCCCCGCATCCTCCTGCCCCCAGGTGAGTTCCTGTGGGGGCTACCATGGGACTGGGTGTCTCAGGGGCTCCCACACATCCCAGGCTCCCAATCTGCACCCCCATTACTCCCCCATCCACATCCAGGGTCCCCTCGCTGACCGTGAGTTCTGTCCGCAGCCTCGGGTGCCCCATGCCAACGGATCCAGCTGCCGCCCAACGCGGTGCGGCCGCTGCCGTGCCGGCTGCTCTCCAACCTGGCCTCGCGGCGCTGGCTGCACGACGGGGCACCTGTCAACGCGTCCTACTTGGTGCTGCCCGATGGGGCCCTCATCCTGGTGGGGAGCCCCGAGCGCGCAGGCACCTACGAGTGCTGGTCACTGGAGGAGGGATTCCACAAGCTGATGGCCAGCTACTGTGTGAGCGTGCAGGAGCTGGGCCATGGGCCGCTGGACCCTGGCAGGAAGGTGGCCTCCGGCCACGACGCCCTGGAGACGGTCAGCACGTCCCGGAGCACCTCGGCAGTGGGCAGCGCCGCAGCACGGCTGGATGGCAAGACCTACTGGACTGAGTTCCTGGTGATGTGTGTGCTCTTCGCTGCCGCCGTCTTTGTGCTGGCCCTCATTGTCCTGCACCGGCACCGTGATGGCATGAAGGCCTTGCTGGAGCCTGGAGACCCGAGCCGGCACCAGAAGCCACCTCGCAAGCCAGTGGAGAGCCTGCCCCTGAATGGCAGCAGCTTGCCCAGTGCGGCATCTGAGCACAAGGGCTACCAGGCCCTGCAGGACAACTACATCGTCAGCACCCCAGTGCACGAGCCCTCGGGCACACCACGCGCCTTCTCTGAGTCAGAGAAGAGGCCCCTCCATGTCCGGGACAGCTTTGTGGAGGTGTCTCCTGCCTGCCAAAGACCCCGGGTGCGCCTGGGCTCTGAGATCCAGGACTCAGTGGTGTGACGAGGATGAGAGCCAAGCCCTCGCCCGTGACCACCTCTGCTCTGCTGAGCCTCACCGGACCGTGCCGCGGCCGGGGTCTGTGTTGTCTGTGTGTGCATGCCTGGAGCCTGGTGCCCGTGGCCTGCGGCAGCACCCACCAGCCAGTGGGGTCTGGACCCCCAGGAGCTCCCTGGGCATCACCTCGGTACTGGCAACGGTGGGTGTGAGGGGTGCTGCATGCCTTCCAGGGATGTCTGCGGGACTGTGCCAGCCCAGCATCCCCACCGTGGGAATGGACACAGTGCCTGGCTCGGGCTGCTGGTGCGGCCCCGGCTCCGCAGGGCCCAGACCCCCTCTATGCAGAGGGCAGGAGGGGGCGGCCACAGCCCCCTCGCACCCCGACTCACTGTGATGTCCTGCTGTGGGACCCAGGGCCACACGTGCGGCCAGGTGGTGCCGGCCCCGTGGCATGTGCTGTGTGTCTGTGTTTGGTTCATTTTTAATACGTGGAAAATGTGAATCGTGTCCAGGGAAGGGGGCAGGGAGCAGCTCCCCCTGCACCGGGTGGGCAGAGACACCCTCATGGCCCCATGTGCGTGTGCAGAAATGTCAGTGGTTTTTATATAAAGTCCAGGTGTCTCCTTTGGACATATGTGTGTGCAGTGGGGCTGGGCGACTTCCCAGGCTGGAACCATCCTGGTGGCCCCACGGAGAGGAGCCATGTCCGGCTCTTGGTGCAGTTGGGGGAAGATCTGCTGTGGCTGCACCTCACTCAGTCAGGGCAGGAGGGCCATGCTGGCTGTCAGACTTGCAGAGTCCCCATGTGCTTGACTGAGCATTGGGCCAGGGCACGCGGGGCCCTGCAGCGTGGTGGCTGTGTGCCTGCCCAGGGCTGTGCCAAGGGTCCCTGTGACCCTCTGGCAGGGTGTCACTTGAGCAGCTGTCGGCTGTCTTGGGGCCGTGCCTGGAGCCCCATGCTGTGAAGGGCAGCGTGGTGGAGGCAGAGCGGGGCTGATACTGTCTTGACACCATGAGAAGCTGCGGAAGGCAGAGGTGAACAGGACTAAGAAAACTTGGTGCCTGGGGCTGGGAGCGGAGCAGCCACCAGCAAGAAGGGGCTGTGGCAGCCCCCTTCCCCAGGACCATGGTGTTGTGCTGCACATGGGACCCACTGCCCATCTAGAGACCACCAGGTCCTTGTCCCCATCCCACCCGGCTGTAGGCAGACCCCAGCTGCTTTGCTGGCAGGACCTGACTCCATGGTGACTGAGGACCAGGACTGGGACTACGGTGCAGTGCTGCTCATGAGCCCTTACACACCTTCACGCCTGGGAAGCACCAGCTGCACCAGGACGGGGCTGACGGAAGCAGTGAGTGCTGCACAGAGCTGGCGTGTTGAGGCAGGATCACCCCCAGGGACCAGCACTGCCTCACTCCCAGCTGGACCTGCACACTGCATTTCCTGCCCAGCCTGTTCTGGGACATCAAAAAAGCCACCGGAGGCGTTGGCTGGTGCGTTGCCAGCAGACACGGCCCTGGGGCCACAGGGGTACAGGCCTTGGCGGGCAGATACCGTCAGCTACACGGGGCATTGAGCTGGAAGGGCCAGCAGCACAAGGAGCGGGAGACAGAGTGTGAGAAACAGCAATGCCAGTGCCCCAAGCTGCTTCTTCCCAGCACAGGGGCTCTGCAGGGCCAGCTGGACCCCAGGCCCAGGCCCCGCACCAGCCCGGAGGGGCCGCTGGCTGCGGGCCAGGGCAGAGCCGGTGGCTGAACAGGCACAAAGGGCCCCAGTGCTGCCCACAGCGAAGGTCCCACTCGCCTGGCCGGGATTTCCCTCAGAAGCACTGAGATCTTTGTGCTGCCCAGAACTATCCCGTCATGGAGGAGGGAGGGAGGAAGGCAGGGAGGTGGCCATGGAAAGGGCTGTCACCGCGCAGGACGTGGGACCTGTCCCACAGCAGTGGCTCGTATATGGGCAGACGGGCCTGGCAGGGGCCTGTGTCCCCAGCACCCTCGTGGCACCCGTCCCGCAGCCAGACAAAGGCAGCAAAGAGTGAGGGTGAAACCAGAGCCCTTTATTTGTGTCCTCACAGGGGCTGGGGGAGGAAGAGGCCGGCGCAGCCAAGCAGCTGCTGGGCTGGAGCCAGAGGAGGGGCAGAGAGGGAAAGGGAGGAAGAGGAGAACAGGCTTTGAGAACGGTCAGTGCTGAGGCAGCACGGGGGAGTCCAGCTGCGCACC
>NW_020884997.1:844252-844930 GCF_003945725.1 Corapipo altera
TGGAGCGGGGCCACGTCCTGCTGCTGCCCGAGCCGGCGCGGCGGCTGCCGCAGGCGCTGACGGCCTCGGCGCTGCGCGGGGCGCTGGAGGTGGCGCTGCTCAGCGCCCACCCGGGATTCCACGTGGGCTTCAATGGGCTGGGCGGCGGAGCCTCGGTGAACCACCTGCACCTGCACGGGCTATACTTGGGTCGCCCGCTGCCGCTGGAGGCGGCGCCGGCTGAGCCGCTGGGGCCGCGCCTGGGACTGCTCCGCGCCGGACCGGCCACCGCCTTTCTCTTCTTTGCCGCTGGCCCCGCGGCGCTGGAGCCGGTATCGCGGGCCGTTTGCCGGGCAGTGGAGCACCTGGGTGGCGCTGGGCTGGCCTGCAACGTGCTGGCCACGCGGGGCGACCCTCCGGCGGGGCCCGGCGCCAGCAGCGACCGCGGGCTGCGGGTGTTGCTGTGGGCGCGCCCGCCCCGCTTCGGCCCCAAGGCGGGCGAGCCCTTCCCCGTGGCGGTGTGCGAGCTGGCGGGGTTCCTCCCGCTGCCCGCCCCTCCGCTCTACCAGCACATCACCGAGGCACAGGCCCTGAGCGCCATCCGCCAGCACCTACTGCCCGAGCCCGAGCTGCTGCGCCTCGGCGGAGAGCTGGCACGGCTGCTGGAGAGCTGACGGCACCGGGACCGAGACTGGGACA
>NW_020884997.1:844940-914282 GCF_003945725.1 Corapipo altera
GACTGGGACAGGAACGGGCACGGCTGCTGGAGAGCTGATGGCACCGGCGCTGTTCCCGGTGCCGCCCGCCAGGGGCCGCTGTGCGGCGGAGGACTGCGGAACTGACAGTCACGTGCCCTCAGCGGGGCCGCTCTGGCTGGCACCGCCCGCGTCTCTATAGCCTCGTCGCCATGGGAACGCGGCGGCCCTGGGAGTGGCGCGATGGCGGCGGGCGGTGGCGGGGGGGGGCCGGGACCGGGACCGCCCCTGGGAACTCCACCGGGCGAGGAGGCCGCCCCTGAAACCCCACCGGGCGAGGAGGAGGCGGCTGCCGCCGCGGTCCCCCCGGACCGTTCCGGTGCCCCCGTCGGCCTCGAGACGCGAAGGAAGCGCAGGCGAGTGCTGGGCCGCAGACCCCCGGCAGGGCCCGGGGAGAGCCCTTCCAGCCCCACCCCGGGGCGCCTCCCGCTGCCTCAGTTCTGCTCGGTCCCGGTGTAGCCCGGCCCCGCTGCTCCCCGCGGGCAGTGCCGTGTCGGGGCCCGCCGCCCCCAGCCCCCGGGAGCTTGTCCGGGGACCCACAATAAACAGTTCCCCTGAAACTGCCCCAACGATCTCCCATGTGACACACCCAGGCGCAGCCCCGTGCCCGGGCCCCCTGTGCCCCATCTCCTCAGGGCTGTACCCGGTCAGACCTGACTGCTGTGCTGCACCTGTGTGAGGGATCGGGCTGTGCCCCCCTCCATCCCGTGCCCACTCCCTCGCTGAGCCCCTGTCTTCTCATCTCTCTCAATTCCAGTGTCCCCTCCATCAACCTGAGCGGCTGCAGGTACGAAAGCGGTAAGTCTGAGGGGCTGCAGGGTCCCTGTGGGGTCCCTGAGGGGCCCAGCCCACCCCTGCAGGCTCTGTGGGTGCCTGTGCACCCGGGAGCACTGTTGGCATCCAGTTCTCACTGGTTTATTTACTGGTGCCCAGTGACTGGGCCCCTGTGGTAGTGGGGAGTTTGCCACACTTTGGACTGGGGTTTCCCCTGGTTTAAAATGTGTAACAGCAGCATAAGCCCTCGACATCCCCCCACACCTGTGTTTGCCAGGTGTCTGCTAAAGTGGGCGAGAAGGGTTCAGTCAGGTACAGTGCAAGGGGGTACCTGGGCTTGGGGACAGGACCTAAGGGCTCTCAGCTGTTTCAGGTAAAGCTGGTGGTGGAACAGTCAGGATCCATACCTTGAACCTCCCCCTGTGCCTTCCATCCCCAGTGACTCCAAGGAGCTGGTTCCCCTCCCCTGTCCCGCTTTTCTTTCCTGCCACAAGCTGGATCTTAAAAGAACAAACTCCTGGCCCTTGGGGGGTGTTATTAAGCCACTTCGCTAAGGTGTCTTGGTGTGCACAGACCTCCATCACCTCCCCAGCCCTGCAAGGGCCAAATTCAGACCTGGCACTAACATGAACCATCCCAACAGAGATTCTTTGCCCCAGAGCTGTCTTCTGCTGCCAAAAGACCTTTGATTTGGAGATTAAACTCACACTTTCCTAAGACTTGTACCTGCCTGTGAAGTATCAAACCCGTGGCAGGTTCAACCCTGCTGTCAAGTGGCCCTGGCACCCCAAGGCAGGTGGAATTAGAGGGCTGAGAGCACCCAGAACATCTTCAGCCAGAGGCTGGGGGTTAGGCCAGGTAAAGCTGGTGTTCCTGACACCTCCCAAAGGGTCCTGCCAATACCTTGTACTTCTGAGAGAAGTGCAGCCCGGAGAGGTTTGTTCCACGTCCTGTCCCTGGTTATTTTGGGGGTCTGTCAGTCACTGTGGCTCCCCTGCCTGCCCCTGTCACCGCTTGCCTTGGCACAGTGCGGCGGGCGGCGCAGCACTGCGGGCTGAAGGAAGCGGGAGAGAACGAGGAGTGGACGGTGTGCTGGACAGACAGCTCGGTGTCTCTGGAGCGCCTCATGGAAATGAAGCGGTTCCAGGTAAACAAATGGGCTGTCCAGCAGGAATCGCTCAGGGAGGAGGGTAACACGGGACTGTTGATGGAATAGCATGTGGCAGAGTGGAACAGAGGCATCCCAAGCAGTGTCTGTTACTCATCTGTGCCTCGGCTCCGCGCCTTTCCTTGTGCCGTGTCTGTGGTCAGCACCTCAGGAGAACTCAGCAGCTGCAGTAGGAGTGGGAGCACTGCCAGCCCTGTAACGTGCTGTGAAATAAATGGGCTGGGATGACAAATGGCTTCTGTGGTGCTCTGGGCAGGGAGAGCTCCAGGGCTGAGATGGAGCAGATAAATCACTGGTGACGCTCAGATAGAGCAGCTGTAGTGCAGTCCTGCCCCTCAGCAGCAGTTCAAGGCAGCTGCAGGCCCAGCCTCCTGCCTGCTCTGCTGCCGGTTCTCCGCAGGGCCGGGAGGATGCATCCATCCGTGCGGGGCCTCTGCTGATCTGGCTTTTTCTGCCCCTCTTTCAGAAAATCAACCACTTCCCAGGCATGATCGAGCTCTGCCGTAAGGACCTGCTGGCTCGCAACCTGAACCGCATGCTCCGGCTCTTCCCCCAGGAGTACAACATCTTCCCCCGCACGTGGTGCCTGCCAGCCGAGTGAGTGGTGTGGGACAGCGCCACGGGGACGGGCTCACACTGGGAGGGGTAACCTGCTCGCCTGCTCCCTCTGGGCACCAGAGCACAAATCTTACTGGCTCCGGCACATTATCGTGGTGACCTCTGACACGGACCTCCCGGTGCAGATGTGTACAAGGAAAAGGTGGGACTGGGAGAGCTGGGTCAGGTCACACAGGGACCAGTCTGTGACTCTTGTAGATCAGGAATGGAGGTTCTGTATCTCCCTTGTGGACATTTGATTTGTACTGGCCCACAGTGCCATGGTTTCAGTACCCAGCTGTTAGAGTTCAGAGTGTGCTTTTTGCAGCTGGTGACCTTCACCCCTTCCTTGCACAGCTATGGAGATTTCCATGCCTACAGATCCATGAGGAAAACCAGAACATTCATCTGCAAGCCCGACAACAGCTGCCAGGGAAAAGGGATCTTCATAACCCACCACCCGGAGGAGATCAAGCACGGGGAGCGCATGATCTGTCAGCAGTACATCTCTGAGGTACCAGGAGAGCCCTGGAACACCAGGGGAGGGTTCCAGCCTCCTCGTTCTGCCAGAATCCCACATCCTTCCCATGTCTCCCCAGGTCTGCTGAGGGTGGCTGTGGCACAGCGGGGGCACGGCCAAAGCTCTCCCCTCTCCTCTGCTGCCAAAGAGCAGCACAGGCAGATGGGGCAGTTCCTGATCTCACCCTTGCTCCTGACTTTCCTCACAGCCCTTCCTCATTGATGGCTTCAAGTTTGACATGCGCATCTATGTGCTGGTCACATCCTGTGACCCGCTGAGGGTTTTTCTCTACAAGGAGGGCCTGGCCCGGTTTGCCACCATGAGGTACATCGATCGCAGCAGCAGAAACCTGGTAAAAAAAGGATGTTTCAAAAAACCTCACATAGTATCTGTAGGTGTCAATCCCTAACTTGTCCTAGGGGCATTCCAGGCCTCAAAAAGGTTGGGGGCTGCAGGGATCCCAGCCTGCTGCTTTCCTGTTCTCCCTCTGTACCCCCTCCTCGTTCTCCTCACAGGAGGTGTTTCAGGAGGGTCTGAAATAGGTCTACCCCCAGATCTAGCCTCACATTTGGGCTGTTTGCTGACATTACCACAAAATCATAGAGTTGTTTTGCATTGAAGGAACATTGAAAGGTCTCCAACCTCATGTTCAAAACTGGGTCAACAATAAACTCATATCTGGTTTCTTGGGGTCTCACCCTAGCAGGTGTTGAAAACCTGCAGGCCAGAGCCCCCCTGGTGCCTCTGGCCATCACCTACTGCTCCTGGCCCTGAGGAGCGTGCTCCATTCCACACCATTCCTGCTCTGCCCATGCATCAGGTGGAAAAGAAGGACCTGGGATTGTCTGGTGGGGCTGTTTCTGTTCTCGCTGCATGATTCAGAGTGAATGAATGTCTCTCCTGGTTTCCTGCTAGGGTGACATCTGCATGCATCTGACCAATTATTCAATCAACAAGCACAATGAGAACTTCGTCCAGGATGACACAATGGGCAGCAAGAGGTACTGGCACGTCCAGGCACCACAGGAACGCTGTGGGACTCTGGTTTACCTCTTCTTTCCTGGGGTGGCACAGCTCAGCCCTTACCACCTCCTGTCCCCATGCAGGAAGCTGTCCACCCTGAACGCCTGGATGGCAGAGCACAGCTACGACACAACAAAGCTCTGGGCAGATATTGATGACATTGTCATAAAGACGCTGATTTCAGCTCACCCTGTGGTGAAGCACCACTACCAGAGCTGCTTCCCCAACCACGCTGCCGGCTGCGCCTGCTTCGAGATCCTGGGCTTTGACATTTTGCTGGACAGAAGGCTGAAGCCGTGGCTGCTGGAGGTGAGGGAGGAGCAGACAACTAAAACCTGGGAGAGGCCTCAGGACAGGGAGGTTGGGATGAACAGGACTCGTTTGATTCAAAAGGGCCACCTCACTCACAGAATTAACCAGGCTGTGAAGCCAAGCACCCTGCTGTGAGTGGGATCCAAGAGAACCAGTTCCTGCACACCCTCTTATCAGCAGGGAATTTCCCAAACCTTAGGACCCCTTTTCCTGTAAGAGCACCCTGAGTTTGTGACAGCTGCCCTCTACCTGCAGCCTGTGGGATGGGATCTGGGTGACCTGTGGCACAATAGGCACCACACTGCAGGGACAGAGTGCTGTGTGTGGCCTCCTGCTTCCTGTCACTGACATAGAGAAGAGCATCCATGGATAGTGTGGGGGGTGGCCGGGGCCACGGGCTGGGAGCTGGGGTGCCAGGTTAGGTTACTTGCTTGTCTTGGCAGGTGAACCACTCTCCCAGCTTCTACACAGACTCTCAGCTAGACCGTGAGGTGAAGGATGCCCTTCTGTGTGACACCTTCAACCTGATCAACGTGCACGCCTGTGACAGAAGGAAGGTGCTGGAGGAAGACAAGCGGCGGGTAAAGGAGCGGCTCCTTCAGGCCAACCAGACCCAGACTCTCCGTGAGTCCAGGTATTGCTGTTTCCCTCAGTGCTACACGTCTTCAGTGAGGAGAGACAGGGCATGGCAGAGCAGGATAATGCCAGGGCTGGCAGGTGAAGCTCCCAGACCCCATGGCACTGTGCAGCCTCTGAGCTCTCCCAAGCCATCTGCATCCTGGAAGGAAGAGCTAAGGGCTCCTCTTTGGGTACCAAGAGATTTGTGACACCTCGTGCTCTGTGCCCCGACAGAGACATCCCCATTGAGCGGCACCTGCTTGTCACATCCCTCGGTGCAGACAGGCAGGGCCAGTGTCCCTGGGCTGGCAGGGATGCTCACAGGAGGGACCACAGCCCTGCCTCAGGGACCAGGAGCAGCTAAGGGCATGGACCCTTCTCCAGAGCAGGATTCCTTTCCAGGGTTGAGGGTTTCCCCCTCCTCTGTCTGCATGCCCTTTCACAAGGCCAGTGTTTAGTGAGCCTGCTGCCTTGCAGGCAAAGCGGGGACTCTCTCCAGCTGCTGTTTCCATATGGAGTCCTGGGATAACCCTGGGAAACACCAAGCATGTCAGCCCTGTGCTCTGCCTGCCCCGGAGCTCCCTGTCACAGCTCCCTGTGCTCCCTCTGGCTGCAGGCGCAGGGAGCAGGAGAGCAGCCAGGCTGCCTGGCTGGCACAGGCCGAGACCTATGAGAACGAGCACCTGGGCGGCTTCCGGCGCATCTACCCAGCACCTGGCACAGAGAAATACGAGCCCTTCTTCCACCAGGGCAGGTCCCTCTTCCAGGAAACGGCAGCCTCCAAGGCACGAGAGGAGCATGCCAGGTACACTGCTCCTGTGGAAACCCTCTCCTCATGGGGGGGATGGACACCACTCGCTCCTGAGCCCTCCTGGGGAGCCACTCTGCTGCTTGGCAGGTGTAAGCAAGTGGGGAGAGCAGGAGGGGAAGGGAAGGAGCCTGCACGTGCTGTGGCACCACAGCAAAGCAGTTCCTTTTGGATGGACCCCAGAGAGGCAAGGGCAGTGCTTCATTGACTTTTGGACCCTGGAGAAACCATGTCCCAAATGTCCCACTCCCTTCTGTTAGGCACAGCCTAATCTAAGCCCATTTCTCTTTTTAAAAGTCTCTTTACAAGCATCTCTGGCCCATCTCTTGGCACACTTCTACTATGGGCTGTTTAGACAGAACTTTGGCCTGCAGTAAATTTCTTCAGGTCAAAGGCTGCCCTACAGCCTTTCGTTGTTGTGGCTCTGATTGAGCAGTGAGTGACTCTGCTGTTCTGTGGCAGGCAGCAGCTGGAGGAGATTCGCCTGAAAAATGAAAAGCTGGAAGCTGCCACCAGGAAGAAGAAAACAGAGAGGATCCAGAATAGAAGCACAGCTTCTACAACCCACCTCGCTCACAGAAGCACCAAGACATGGGATAGAAAGGTATCTCAGTGTCAGCATTGTCCATGGGCTCTCCAAGGCAGTGACATGGCTCTGGGAGCCATGCTGGGCCATGGATGCTCCCATGGAGCAGAAATTCCAGGTTTGACTCACTGTATGAAGTCCAGAAAATCGACAGCTTGTGGTGGGCAGTACTTGCAAGCACCAGTGTTGTCCCTTCCTGTTGTGGCTCCCACTAGGATCTCCATCCCACCCCAAGTCTGTGACTCTCCCCAGGGTTGGAGCAGCCCATGGCTTTGTCTCACCTGTGCATTATCCCAGGTTCAGCTTTGCTGTAGCTCAGGTGTTTCTCTGCCGAGGTGCAGCACGTGCAGTATGACTCCATGCAGCCCCAGGACATTGTGGAACACGAGGAGAAGAGGAGAGTGAATGCTCTGCTGCAGCGTGAGAAGCTGATCCGAGACCTGGGCATCACCAACCAGCTCTCTCGGCTGCTGCCCACAGCTGACAGCCAGGGATCCTGCACCCTCCGGAGTCAGGTAACAGGGTCACCCAGATCCACTCACAGCCAAGGCAGGAGGATGGTGAGGAGTGAATAGGGCACTGAGTGTCTGGGGCAGGATGGGGGTCCTGGCTCCACTGCCGGCAGATCAGCTGCTGTGCTCCTGGGGTGGTGTGAGTCTGGGATGGTTGTGGGGGTGTACCCGGGGACAACGTGCAGGAGGATGCTTTAGTGAACACCCGTACACGACAGAAAAGACTTTTTCTTCCCATCTCCTGCCAAGGCCTCCAGACCTAAGCCATGGCCACTTGCCTTCCCTCTTTCCAGCTGCAGTTTCCATGGGATGCCCTCGGGGACCAGGACACCCATGACTTAATGATGGTCATCTCAGTCCTGGGAGGCCCAGCCCATGCCTCAGGACACTGGGTCAGAGCTGAGGCCTTGCAGCCAGACACGCTGGGCCCGGACCCCAAGGACATGGACACCCTCTGTGTTCGAGGCCGGAGTGTCCCGTACCACACGCGGCACGAGGGCTCCCGGGTGCTGGGCGGGGGCTGGCTGCGGGGCCGGGCAGCACGGGCAGCCGTCACCCACCCCGAGGGGCTGCTGCTGAGAGACCAGCAGCTCCCTGCTGCCAGATCACAGGCTGAAGGCTGTGAGTACACATCACCTTCCCATGGATATCCTGGCCTTACCAGGGTGGGAGGAGTGGGCGGGTGGATGGAGCTCAGAGTGCCAGGGGTGCTGGGACCCTGCGGAGGGGCTGCTGTGCTCTGCTCAGGGCACTGATGACTGCTGGAAGTCTCTGCTGGAGGCCATCAACATCCCATTCACAGGGGCAGGGATGAATGCGTGTGGATTCCCAGAACCAGGGGTTGATGTGTGGGGAGGAGAGAGAGTGAGAAGCCCCGATGTATGGGGGAGAGTGAGTTGGAAGCACAGCAGATGGGACAGTCGAAGGGGTGCGTTAGCTGCAGTGGGTACGGAGGGGACACGGTGCCATAGCACGGCCCCCAACCCTTTCCCAGGCCCATGCTGCTCCCTGCCCACAGTCCCACCACCCCTCACCCAGCCCTGCTCTGTTCCCCAGCATCAGCTCCATCCACTTGGCAGCCATAAGGCCGGGGCAGCAGGGCCAGAGGGGGAGCTGCCAGGCCCAAGCCCCACCGGGGAGGGCAGTGGGGACTGCTGACCCACAGAGCTGCCTGGTCTGCAGACAGACCCACATCTGTCTGTGCTGTTCCAGGTGACGCTGCCAGCCCGTCGTCCTCCCATGCAGGCAGCTGTCCCCCAGCATCCCCAGCCAGCCCGGGGGAGGTCAAAGACGATGGCATCTTCAGCTGTGCTGTGGTCCAGGAGCTCCCCATCGCTGCCGCCGCCGCTCATGTGCAGCACACACGTGCCTCACACCATGGCAGAGCCTCACTGTGCCAGTGTGTCTCACACTTCCAGCATGAAAGGCACAAGTAACGTGGCCGAAGGCTCAGCCTTCCTCTTGTGGGTGCTCGCTGGAGAACCAGGGCTGCTGGATAGGTTGGCTATCCCCATCAGCCCCGGGGCCGGCTGCGGAGCCCCCTGACCGGAGCCTGGGCCCCGCCCGGGTCTGGCCACGCACCCCGTGCAGCTTCCCCTCTGCCGGGCCAGGGGTGATGCCTGTGCCCCTGCCCGCACTCCTGGCTGTGCCCCCGCGGCTGCAGCCGGGCCCGTCACAGGCCATCCCGCTGTGGATCCCGCCGGGGCCGCCCCCCGCCGGCCCCGCCCGTTCCCGTTGCCGGTCATGGCGGCGCTGCTGCGGCCCGGGCTGCGGGCGGCCGCGCTCCTCGCCAGGACCCCGCGGCGGGCGGCGGCGGCGTGGCCCGGGGACCCGGAGCCGCCGGACCCGGCGCTGGAGGAGGCGGAGAGGTGCGGGGCGGCTGGGCTGGGCCGGGGCCGGGCCGGGCCGGGCGCTAACGTGTGTCCCCCGCAGGGGGCGGCGGCGGCGGGTGGCGGCGCGGATGGAGCGGCTGCGGCGGGAGCTGGGCGGGGGGCGCGGAGCCCCCGAGCGCGTCCTGACCTGGCAGGCGATGGAGCAGATGCGGTGAGCGCGGGGATGGGAGGTTCGCGCCGCTCCCGGTGACCGCCCCGGTGACCGTGCCCGTGCCCGCAGGTTCCTGCGGCAGGAGCTGCCCGAAGAGTGGCCGCTGGAGCGCCTGGCCCAGGGGTTCGGCGTCAGCACCGACGTGGTGCGGCGGGTGCTGCGGAGCCGTGGCTGCCCTTCGCCGCGCCGCCGCCTGCGGCAGGACCGGCGGGCGCTGAGCGCCGCCGCGGCGGCACCGGGACACGAGCGCGAGGTGCGCGCCCCCGACGGGACGCTGCTGTACCGACTGCCGCGGGGCTGGGGCGGGCCGGGGCCCGGCGCGCAATAAACGGTGTTGGGACCCGCCTCCGATCGCGCCGCTTCCGCCGCGCCGGGCACGGGCTGCGGGGTGGCGGGGACGGGATTCGAGCTGCCGGGGATGGGCTCGGACGTGGCGCGGCTGCTGGAGGCCGTGGACTTCGCGGCCAGGAAGCACAAGGAGCAGCGGCGAAAGGACCCCGAAGGCACCCCCTTCATCAACCACCCCATTGGTGCGGAACCCCCCGGCACCGCGGCCTGCTCCCGAGGGATCCTCAGGACCCCTCCTGCCCCTGAGTGCCGCCCGCCCACGGGAGCCCCTCACCCCAGCCCCCGGGGAAAGCCGTGTCCCCTCTCCCATCCCACGTCCCTGAGCCCCTGCCCTAGCCACGTGTTCTGCTGTGGGTGCTCCCCCCACGCTGTTGCCCTGCAGTGGACGGTGCCCATGGGAGCTGATGAGGGACCCTTGGGGGCAGTGCCAGCCTGCGGGAGTTGCCTGCTTGCCCAGCCTAAGGATTCACCCCTCAGGACGTGCCCAGGGTGGATCTTGGGGACCCCTCCTTGCCCTCTGTGCAGTGCAGCCCCTGTGTAACCCAGGGAGCAGCTGTCCTGGCCCAGAGCTGCCCTTTCTCCCCCCGTGCCCGTTCCCAGCTCTCTGCTCTGGCCGCAGGCGTCGCCAGGATCCTGGCGCACGAGGCTGGTGTGACAGACATCGTGGTGCTGCAGGTAAGGCCATGCCCTCCCCTGCCTGCTACTGCTGTGGCAGGGCCTGGCCTGGACCCCCTGGCCCCCTTGACCCTCCCTGGCCCCAGGCCGCCCTCCTGCATGACACGGTGGAGGACACGGACACCACGCTGTCTGAGATCGAGGAGCAGTTCGGGGTGGATGTGCGGCGCGTGGTGGAGGAGGTGACGGACGACAAGATGCTGCCCAAGATGGAGCGCAAGCGGCTGCAAGTGGAGCGGGCGCCCGGCTGCAGCCCCCGTGCCAAGCTGGTCCAGCTGGCAGACAAGCTGTACAACCTGCGGGACCTGAACCGCTGCACCCCCCAAGGTACCGTGGCAGGGCCTGGCTGTGCCCAGGGCGGCTGCTCTGCCTGGGGCAGGGCTGGTACTGCGCCCTGCACGGAGGGACAGACCTGCCGAGGTCACCCCAGACCTGGGGTGGCTCCAGCCAGGGGCAGTGTGGGGGATGTCTGTCCTGTTGTGTGCCGGTGTCCCGGTGTGGGTGTGTGTGTAGTGATGTCTCAGTCTGTCCCAGTGTGGGTGTGTGTGGTGGTCATAGAATGACAGAATCAGCCGGGTTGGAAAGGACCTCTGAGATCAAGTCCAACCCTTGATCCAGTACTGCTGTGGTTACTAGACCATGGCACTAAGTGCTACATCCAGTCTCATCCTAAAAACCTCCAGGGATGGAGAATCCACTACTTCCCTGGGCAGCCCATTCCAATGCCTGATTACCCCCTCTGTAAAGAGTTTCTTCCTAATATCCAACCTAAACCTCCCCTGGTAGAGCTTAAGACCGAGCCCTCTTGTCTTACTGAGAGTTGCCTGGGAGAAGAGACCAACCCCCACCTGGCTACACCCTCCTTTCAGGGAGTTGTAAAGAATGATGAGGTCTCCCCCGAGCCTTCTCTTCTCCAGGCTGAACAGCCCCAGCTCCCTCAGCCTCTCCTCACAGCACCTGTGCTCCAGTCCCTTCCCCAGGCTTGTTGCTCTTCTCTGGACCTGCTCCAGCCCCTCCATGTCCTTCCTGAACTGAAGGGCCCAGAGCTGGACACAGCACTCAAGGTGTGGCCTCACCAGCGCTGAGTACAGTGGAAGAATCACTTCCCTGGACCTGTTTGCCACACTGTCCCTGATACAGGCCAGGATCCGTTGGCCTTGACCACCTGGGCACACTCTGGCTCAATGTCTTGGCCTGTCCTAGTGTGTGTGTGGTGATGTCTCAGTATATTCCTGTGTGTGTGTGCGGTGATGTCTCGGTTTGTCCCGATGTGTCTGTGGGGTGCTGATGTCTGGGTCTGTCCCGGGACCGAGGTCAGGGCCGGGGCGGCTCCAGCCGGAACTGACGTGATGTTTCCGCAGGGTGGTCGGCGGAGCGCGTGCAGGAGTACTTCCGGTGGGCGGCGCTCGTGGTGTCCGGGCTGCGCGGGACCAGCGCGCCCCTGGAGGGGGCGCTGCAGCGCCTGTTCGAGGAGCGCGGCGTGGCCACGTGACTTTGAGGCGGCCAATAAACGTGCGTGCAGCTCAGCGTCCTGCGTTGCTATGGTGCCGCTCGCTTCCGCCGTTGCGGGGTTCCGGCCGCGCCGCGGCCGCGCTCGGGCGTTCCGGGCGCCGCGCCGGCCCCCACCATGGCCTTCGCCGGGCGCCGCGACGCGCCCGAGCCGCCCGACTTCGGGATCCTGAAGCGGCTGGCGCGGGACCAGCTCGTCTACCTGCTGGAGCAGGTCCGGGGCCGCGGGACAGGGGTGCCGCGGCGGGGCGGCGGGGCCGGGGTGGGCTCGGGCGGGTTCAGGCCCCGGGGCGGGCGGTGGGTCCCAGCCCACGCGCGCCCTGCCCGCAGCTCCCCGGCAAGAAGGACCTTTTCATCGAGGCCGACCTGATGAGCCCCTTGGACCGCATCGCCAACGTGTCCATCCTGAAGGTACCGCAGGGCCCGGCGGGCGGCCCACACCCCCCCCGGCCGCGCTGAGCCCGCCGTGTCCCCGCAGCAGCACGACGTGGACAAGCTGTACAAGGTGGAGACCCGCCCGGCCCCCGGCGCCAGCGACCAGTGAGTGCCCGGCCCGGCCCCGGCGGCAGCTGCACAGCCCGGGCACGGCTGTGGACAGGAAGGGCCCAGCGCAGGCAGGGCCAGGTACGAGGAGCCCTCGCTCCCCTCTGTAATGCAGGTTCTGCTTCCTGGTGCGGCCGCGGGTCAGGACGATGAGGTTCATCGCTGGTGAGTGCGGCACCGGGGGCAGGTGGCCCTCGCCGGGTTCCGGTGCTCTGGGCCACCACTGGGAGCGGGCCTGAGAGGGGCTCCAGACGAGCCCCGTGCCCGAGGCCTCACTTGTGCCCGGGGCGTTGGGGCCCCGTAAGCTGTGGGGCCCCGGGCCGAGGGGGGGCAGCTGTGCAGGGGCTGTACGGGGTGTCCACAGATATTGTCAATGCTGACAAGATGTCGGGGAGAAGCAGGAAGTACAAGATCATCTTCAGCCCCCAGAAGGTCAGTGTGACCCTGCTGCCCATTCCCACATCACACTGTGCCTGCCCAGCCTTTGCACCTCCCACCCCATCTGTCGGCACCAAAAGTTGTGTGTCGCTAACCCAGGAATGTTTAACTAAAATCGAGTGTTATGATGCCTGGCAAGGAGCTGGGCTGCTCCAGAGCTTCTCCCACTCAGAGCCTGCCTGGTCCTGAGGGTCTCCCCTTCTCTTCCAGTTCTATGCTTGTGAGATGGTGCTGGAGGAAGAGGGAGTCTTTGGTGGTGAGTGGAGCTGTGATGCTGGCTCAGGGTAGCTCTGACACCGCAGGGTTCCATTTGAATCCCAGTATGGGGATCCCTGTGTGGGCAGGGAACACAAGTTGCTTCGAGGGTGGCTACCAGTCTGTGGGCAGGCATGTGCCCACCACAGCACCAGCCCCTCTCCTCTGCCTGCAGGGAAGAGAGAGGGCCCTGCCACCCATCCTGTCTCTCTTGACACCCTGTTTTGGGGTTGTCACAATCCCTGGGACTGTTCATGCACAGGGATGGGTAACGGTCCCCTCTCCCTGCCCCAAACCCAGATGTCACCTGTGACGAATGGTCGTTCTACCTGCTGCCCCTGGACGAAGATATCATCAGCATGGAGCTGCCTGAGTTCTTCCGCGACTATTTCCTGGTCAGTGGGACGTGGTGGGTGGCAGCCTATCCTGTCCCCTGTGTCTTGGGACAAGGGCAGCATTTGGAGAGCAGGTGTGATGTCCTGCTTGGCCCCTCAGCCACACCATGGGTCCTGTCTGCTCCCCAGGGGTGGCTTTTGGGGGTAGTGGCTGCTCCCACCCTGTGCTGGCCCCTCTGCTCCCTCTGGAGCAGCTTTGGGGCATCCCAGCATGTTCCTGTGTGTATCCCTATGCACGTACCTTCTGGAAGCACCCAGCCCAGGGCCCGTTCTGTCCCCAGCCCAGTCCCCTGGCAGTCATTCCCAGCCAGCTGCCCGCACACACTCCCTGGTTCCACAGGAGGGGGATCACCGCTGGATCAACCCCGTTGCCAGAGCCCTGCAGTTGCTGAACTCCCTGTACGGCCCTTTTGGGAAGGCCTATGGCATCGGCCGCTGTGCCAAGGTACGGCCGGCACCGGGAGTCCCTCAGGTCCCCTTCAGCTGGGTGGCACCACGTCACCACAGAGCTGGCACACCTCCGGACGGCACTGGGGGCTTGGCAGGCTTTTGGGGGTCCCATGTGCCAAGGGTGGGCAGGAGAGCAGCGGCTCCTGCTCACTGGGGTGTGCCCTGGAGGGGGGAACGCTTGTGCCTGTCCTCCATCACGAGCCTCAGTGTCCCCCGTGGGACACCCTGGCCGTGCCTTGGCTGCACCTCCACCCTGGCACATTCTGCCCCTGACAGATGAGCCACGAGCTGTGGCGGGACCTGGAGGAGGAGAGCGAGGGTGAAGGCCAGGGCAGGAAGCCCGAGATTGGACATGTCTTCCTCATGGACAGAGGTGGGCTGGGGTGGGAGCAGCTGGCGAGGGTGGCCAGGGGGGAGCAGTTTGGGCAACGGTGGAGGGGCAGGGAAAGCCCCTGGGAGGGCAGCCTGGCACTGGCTCTCCTTGCAGATGTGGACTACGTGACAGCTCTCTGCTCCCAGGTGGTCTATGAGGGGCTGGTGGACGACACCTTCCGTATCAAGTGTGGTGGGTGCCCGGGGACGGCGATGGGGCAGCCGGGGGCTCTGCACTCAGGACAGGGGTGGCATGGGGCTCTGCACCCCCCTGCCCAGACCACAGGGTTTGTGCCCGGCACTGTCGTGCACAGGGCCGTTCCCACAGGGACAGTCCTGATGTGAGGTGCTGCTGGAGGTCGTCCACAAGGACAGCCCTCGCTCTGACCAAGCAGCTGGGCCACATCCCCTGCCTCTGCTGCAGCAGGGCTGGTGCGTGTGGGGATGCCACTATGGCTGGGACAAAGCAGCTCTTTTCCCTGCAGGCAGTGTGGATTTTGGGCCAGATGTCACTTCTTCTGACAAGAGTATTAAGGTGCTGCTCAATGCCCAGGACAAAGTGAGTCCTCCCAAGCCTCAGGGGAAACTGGTCTTCATGGTGGGAGGAGGCAGAGCAGGGCATTCCCTCCCCTAAGCCTGAGCAGGAGTGGCCAGGGGCTGCTGGGCCCCTGAGTACAGATTGGGATGAGTTGGGGCACAGAGACCAGGGAAACATGGTCTGCAGGTGTAGCTCCACTTCTGAACTTGGCAGAGTCCCCACACACAGGGGTTGTTTCATGAATGAGTGTTTTAAAGTTGCTTAAGGAATCACCATCAAAGGTATTGGAAAAAAACATGTTTAATATAAAAGCGACAGCTTGACAAAGTTCGGTGGCAAAACAATCACTCTAATTCAAAATCAACCCAAAAATATATATATGGAGGCTGAGATGGCAATAGGGGCAGAGGAAAGGATAGGAAAGAGTAAGGAAAAAAAGGAATTTGGACTATGAAATGGAATATGAAAAAGGAATATTGTGGCTCAACTGCTGTGACTCAACTGCTGTTGAGTCACAAGGTTCATAGTAACTTTTCATCCTGGCCACAATTCAGGTCAGTAACTTTCTATGAAAGTTTGATAATAAAAATATTATTCCACTGGGGTTTAATAAAGCAAGAAAAATAAGTTTCCAAGGCTGTTTGTTAAAAAAACGGAGCTTGTTAGACAGCACTAATTCTTGGGAACAGACAGTGTTTCTGAAAAGCTTGAGAAGAGCTCAACCCAAGTGCTGTTCATAAAGGCTGATCCCTAAGGAGCATTTCTCAGACGATAGTGCAGGGGGATGCATCACCATAGGCTGCCGTGCCTCTGGCCAGGGTTTTGGGGCTGGCTGCTGGTGGGCGCTGGCCCCGGGGGTGCAGCTGGCTGGGCCCGACAGCTGCGGTGCTTCTGCAGGTGTTCAGTCAGATCCGGAATGAGCACTTCTCCAGCGTGTTCGGCTTCCTGAGCCAGAAGTCGCGGAACCTGCAGGCACAGTACGACGTGAGTGTCACCCGGCGTGCGGGACACCCGCGGCACTGTCCCTGTGTGCGGCCAGGCCACCTCCCTGACGCTCTCTCTCCCTTCTGCAGCGGCGCCGGGGCATGGACATCAAGCAGATGAAGGACTTTGTGTCCCAGGAGCTGAAGGGACTGAAGCAGGAGCATCGCCTGCTGAGCCTGCGTAGGAACCAGAGGGGAGGGAGGGGTCCTTGGCTGCACTGCAGGTGCCTGAGTTCTGGGGGAAGGGGGGAGCTCGGGGGGCCTACATGTCCCCAGGAGGGGCAGGTGACCCAAGCCGTGGGCAGGGCAGCAGGGGCTGTTGGTGTGTGCCAGTGCCTGAGGTGACAAGCTCCCTGCAGAGCCCATTCCCCTGCAAAGCTGCCATCTCTTGGTTCCACAGATATCGGTGCCTGTGAGTCCATCATGAAGAAGAAAACCAAGCAGGACTTCCAGGAGACCATCAAGGCTGAGCACTGTGAGTACTGTTCCCTGCCCCCGTCTGCACCTACCCCTATCCCAGTCTGTCCCACAGCTCCACTCACCCCAGGCCCAGGCAGCCTCACACCTGGGTGTCCCCAGCATGTCCTCCCAGTCCCTCTGTGTAGGGGTGTGTCTTGAGATCCTAAATAGGGTCGGGTCAGGTACCCTCTGTGTGGGGGGTGGCGTGGGGGCTCTGTTCCCCAGGGCTCTGGGAGAGCGGCTAAGCCCTGACCCCAAGTCCAGGGTGACAGTGCCTGTGCTCTCACCACAGCACTGCTGGAGGGCTTCGACGTCCGTGAGAGCACCAGCTTCATTGAGGAGCACATCGACCGGCAGGTGAGGCCGTGGGACCGGCTGCTCCGGCCGCCCTATCCTGCCCCTGCTCACCACTTGCTCCCCACAGGTGTCCCCCATCGAGAGCCTGCGCCTCATGTGCCTCCTGTCCATCACAGAGAACGGTGAGTGCCCGGTGGGCAGGGCTGGAGCAGTGGCACTGGGCCCCAGCCCTGGCACAGAGCTCACCTGGTGCTCCCCACAGGTCTCGTCCCCAAAGACTATCGCTCCCTGAAAACCCAGTACCTGCAGGTGAGGAGCTCAGAGAGTCACAACAGAGCAAGGGCTGTGTGAGACAGGGGTTCCCCTCCCTATGGCTCTGGCTCAAGACACAGGGCAGCAGTGCTCCCCAGGGATGGACCCTGCCTCTGTGGGCCCTGTCTCTGAAGGATAACTCCTGCCTCCACAGCCTCTGCCTGAGCCAGGAGCTCTGCCTGTGCCTGCCAGGGGCCTCTGAGCAGCCCGTGCCCCCCTACAGAAGGGACACCCTTCCCATGCTGATCTGGCTGCTCTGTTCCCAGAGCTATGGGCCCGAGCACTTGCTGACCTTCCACAACTTGAAGCGCATCGGGCTGCTGACGGAGCAGGCGGCTGGGGAGACCCTGACAGCGGTGGAGAGCAAAGTCAGCAAGCTGGTCACAGACCGTGCTGCAGGTGAGCCAGCCCGCTGCCCTCATGTCCTTGGGAGCCTGGCAACAGAACCTGCTGCCTTAGAGCTGGCTGGAAGCACGTGGCAAACGCGGAGGCTCCAGGCACTGTGTGTCCTCAGCAGTGGTGCTGCAGGCAGGGCACTGGGCTATCCACAGGGGCAGTGGGGCTGGCAGCCACCATGGCCATCCTCCAGAGCCCACAGCTCTGCACATCCCGCTGCCAGCCTGGGGCTGGGACCCAGGCAGGGTCTCTGAAATATTTCTCCATGCCATGTTTTCCAGGAAAGATCACAGATGCATTCAATTCTTTGGCCAGGAAGAGCAATTTCCGAGCCATAAGCAAGAAGCTGGGGTTGGTATGTCCTCGGGGGCTGCTTGCTGCCCACAGAGCAGAGCCCATGCCCAGGCTGCAGGCTTGACATCTCCAAGACACACTGCTCAGGACTGGAGCTGTAGCTGCTGCAGTCACTCTGGGCAGCCTGCGGGCTTCTCCCTGGGACCGGGGGGCAGTGCCAGCTTCCCACTCTGCCTTTGACCAGTGTGGTGGAGGGCTGGGGCTTGCCTTGCCCCCTTCAAACAGAGCTGTCCTGGGGTCAGCCCCGTGGCCTCTGTCCTGGGCCAATGGAGAGGTGCTGGGGTGCTGGTGCAGTGACATTTCTGTCCGTGGCCCCCCGATGCACCGCCCGCCCAGGCTGTGCAATGCTGGTCCTGGGGCAGCGGGGCAGGAGGGGGGGCAGAGTGTCTGTCCCTCCTCACCCCCTGCGCCTCTGAAGGGGGGTGAGCCCCAGGCAGGCTGGTCCCATACCCCTGGTGTTGCCTATCCCTGCAGATCCCCCGGGTGGAGGGCGAGTACGACCTCAAAATGCCCCGGGACATGGCGTATGTTTTCGGCGGGGCCTACGTGCCCCTGAGCTGCAAGATCATCGAGCAGGTGAGCTCACCTGCCGTGGGGGAGAACTGGGCACATCCCCTTGAGCCCCTACCTCCCTCGGGGGGGTCCACTGGGGGTCCCTCTGCCCAGGGCTGAGGCTGATAATGCTCATCTGCTGCTCGGAGCCTCCTGAGCCATGCCCAGCCTCTGTGGCCAGCCTGACCCGCCCATCCCTCAGGTGCTGGAGCGCCGGGGCTGGCAGGGCCTGGAGGAGGTCGTGCGGCTGCTCAATGGCAACGAGTTCTCGGTCTCAGGTAGCGGCTGGGCCAGGCTGGGGATGGGGGGGCTGGGGGCTGGCAGGGGTCCCACCATGCTCTGTGCCATCCAGACAGCACCGTGGAGGACAACCCCACCTGGGAGTCCCAGCGTGTCATCCTCACTGTCTTCCTGGGGGGCTGCACGTTCTCCGAAATCGCTGCCCTCCGCTTCCTGGGGAAAGAGAGAGGTAGGAGCTGCCTGCGAGGGGCAAGGAGCAGGCACCAACCTGGGGGTCCTGCCACTGCAGCGTGCGGCCAAGCAGGGGCCACACTCAGGGCTAACACTGGCTGAAGTCCATGGGGAAGGGGGTGGTGAGGTACGAGGCTCTTCCAGGAAAGGGCCAGGGACAGAGCTGGGAGCGCTGGGGCTGCCCCTGGGCACAGCTGGGGCACTGACAGGTCACATCTCATAGGGTGCAAGTTCATCTTCCTGACCACGGCCATCACCAACAGCGCCCGGATGATGGAGGCCATGATCGAGGCCAGGGCCTGAGCCCTGGGGGGGCCCTGCAGCCCCTGCACCCCCTGCCAATAAACGGCTCTGTTGACAGCGACCGGCCCGGGGTGTGTGCGGGGGGGGGCCCGGGGTGTGGGGGGGGGGGGGCGCGGGGTGTGGGGGGGGGGGGGGTCCCGGTCCGGTGGCCCCCTGGCGCATGCGCAGTGCGGCGCAGGCACCGCCCGGGTGTGGCGCGCGGGCTCCCGCGCGCGGGCTCGTGGCCGCTGCGGCATCGCGAGCGCGCGGCGGCGCCGTTGCACGCGGCCGGACGGCGGCGGCCTCGCCCGTGATTCGGTGGAAGCGCCGAAGGTTCTTCGCTGCCATTGGCTGACGGGCGGCTTGGGGCGGGGCAGGGCGCGGTCCGGTTGGCGGTTGTGGGCGGGGCCGCGGTGACGCGACAGCCAATCAGCGCGGCCGGGAGGGGAGTTCGAATCGGCGGAGCGGCGGCGTCCGGCGGGAGCGATGAGGAAAAGGTGCGGGAATGGGGGGATACCGGGAATGGGGGGATACCGGGAACGGGGGAGACAGGGAACAGGGGGATACCGGGAACGCGGGGACAGGAAAGGGGATACCGGGACCCCGGGGACAGGGAACGGTGATACCGGGACCCGTGGCTGGGGGGGTGCGGCGCGATGGGAGCCGGCGGCTGCGGGAGCGCTCGGCCGGGAGCCCGCCCGCCCTTGTCCGTGACGCCCGCGGTGCCCCCAGCGAGGTCCTGGCGGCCGAGGCCGCGTCCTGCCTGAACCGGGCCATGGCGGCCCTGCGGGACATCTGGGAGGAGATCGGCATTCCCGAGGAGCAGCGCCTGGAGCGCACCGACGTCGTCAAGCAGCACATCAAGGTGAAGGGCGGGGGCGCGTCCCCGGGTTGGGGACTCACCGGACTCGCTGTCGAGCCCCCAGCCCGGGACCCGGGCAGCTTGGCATGAGCTCTCTCAGGGCCCCAGGACTGGACCGATGGGGGTCCCTGCCCGGGTGGGAGCATCCAGGGCTGTCACTGCACCTCTGCCCTGGCCCTGTCCCACTGGGGCCCCCACACTGCCCACCCTCACTCAGCCCCAGCAGAGGTCTCCAGTGGTGATCTTGCTGCTCTGCCTGCCCTCCCTGCGTGCTCTCCATCCTCACCCCCTGCCTGTGCCACAGAGTCTCCTGGACATGATGGTGGCAGAGGAGCAGAGCCTGAAGGAGCGTCTCCTGAAGAGCATCGCCGTGTGCCGGAAGGAGCTGGACACCTTGTGCAGTGAGCTCCAGCTGGGCCCCTTTGAGGTGAGGTGTTGCTCTTCACTGCTGGGATCCTGCTGCTGCCCTGCCTAGGTGTATCAAGAGGCCAGAGCTCAAAAAGCAAACGCCTGTTCAAAACTGGGTGCTTGGTAGAGCTGAGGGCTTTGTGGCTCCTTACAGGCCAGGCATTGAGAAGCAGTTGTGAGGCTTTCTCCATCACCTCATTTTGTGTATTGCTGCTCTGTTTGCAGCTTCCTGGGGAACATCTTGCCCAGACCCAGGGCTTGTGTCCCTGGACTTCATTTAAAATCTTAAAACATGAGCTAGGTGTGGGAGAGGTGTAGAGCAGAGCTGATTTCTGGCCTCTTGCAGACAGAGGAGGAAAGTACCATCCTGCAGATGGAGAAGAATCTGCGCATGCGTGTGGAGGAGCTGCAGAGGCAGAAGCAGGATCGGAAGCAGGAGCTGAAGGCCCTGCAGGAACAGGACCGGGACCTGTGTGATATCCTATGCACAGCCCTGTTCAGCATTGACAGCAGTGCCGTGCCCAGCCTGGAGGACCTGGACTGCTACCGGCGCCACGTGGCCTCCCTCAACACCCTGAAGGTGAGCGGAGAGACTGAGGGGGTTGGTGAAGGACCCACGAGGGGCCCACTGGTTCCTGACACTGCCCCTCACCCCCAGGAGCAAAGGCGGGAAGAGTTTGTCAGCAACAAGCGTCAGATCATCCTGCTCATGGAGGAGCTGGACCACACCCCGGACACCAGCTTTGAGCGGGACGTGGTGTGCGAGAACGAGGAGGAGTTCTGCCTGTCCAAGGACAACATCGTGGCCCTCCAGAACCTGCTGCAGCAGGTACGCCGTGCACTGAGGCAGCATTTGGGGCTGCTGTGGGTCCTGACAGCAGCTGCCATCACAATGCAAGAGTGACCGCTGGCTTTTGGGCAAGGCTGTATGTCAGAACATCCTTTTGGGGGGTGATCTTGGGTGCCGAGTGCATGGCTTTGCGGGTGTAGCAGAGCCAAGGGCTGCACTGACCCCCTGCTCCCCCTGCCTGCAGCTGGAAGCTCGGCGGGCTCTGAACGAGGCCGTGTGTGCGGAGCTGCGCTCCAGGATTGTTGCGCTCTGGGAAAGGCTGCAGATCCCACAGGAGGAGAGAGAGACCTCGGCCGTGCACATGGATGGGTCCAGAGCCAAAACCAGGAGAGCTGTAAGGACCCTGCTATGCCCAAGGCAGGAGGGCTGGGGGTAGTAGCTCCTGGGGCTCTCATGCTCCTGTTTGCTCAGTCAGTGGTGAGGGGAGTGGGCCAAATCCTGCCCTCGTGGGGGGAGGAGCTAGGGGTTGGTGCTGCCTCATCCTAGAAAGTGGGTTGTGCAGAAGATGAATCCTGTTCTGCCCCTCCTCTTTCTCCCTGACCTGTGCTCTGATCCTGGGAGCAGTTGCAGTTGGAAGTGGACCACCTGGAGGAGCTGAAGCTGCAGAACATGAAATCCGTGATCCAGGCAATCCGGGCAGAGCTGGCTGACTACTGGGACAAATGTTTCTACAGCCAGGAGCAGAGGGAAGGCTTCAGCCCCTTCTATGATGGTGGGTGCCAGCTGGCCAGGCAGATGTGAGAAGGGGTCCAGGGGTCCCAGCTGCCCCCTGATGAGGCTGTTGTGCCCTTCCAGAGGATTACACAGAGACCCTACTCGAGCTGCATGATCATGAGGTGGGCAAGATAAAGAGCTACTATGAAACACACAAAGATCTGTTTGAGGCGGTTCAGAAATGGGAGGAAAACTGGAAGCTGTTCCTGGAGCTGGAGGTATCATCTGGGCAGGAGCACACTGGGTCATGGGGCAGCACACACCTCTGCTCCCAGGGGCTGAGTGCTCTGGGAAGGAGCAGGGAGGCACTGGGGAGGCACAGTGGGCCAGTGCAGGGATGAGGTGCTGTCTTGAGCACTGGGATGTTTGTGCAAGGGTGGCTCTCCGGGGGGTGGGGGGAGCTGGGTGGTGTCTTTAAGTCTCTTCTGTTCCCCCTTCTCTACCAGAGAAAAGCAACTGACCCCAGCCGCTTCACCAACCGTGGGGGGAACCTGCTAAAGGAGGAGAAGCAGCGAGCAAAGCTGCAGAAGACACTGTCCAGGGTAGGTCTAGCCCTGGGGAAGGAGCTGTGGTCCCACTGATCAGGGAGAAGGGATCCCTGAGCATGGGGACACCCACGTTTGGTCAGTCCCTACACTGACCTCATGACCTGATCAGCTGCAGGAGGAGCTGGAGAGAAAGGTCCAAGCCTGGGAGCAGGAGTTCAAGGAGCCTTTCCTGGTTAAGGGGCAGCAGTTCATGGAATACGTGTCAGAGCAGTGGCAGCTGTACCGCCTAGAGAAGGAGAAGGAGAAGCAGGAGCGGGTGAGTGTGGAGCTGAGCGTGCTGGCTCCTTCCTGGGAACGCCAGCCTGGGAGTGTCTGTGGTGGGCCCCAGTGCCCCCCAGCTGCTGCCCTGGGCTCTGCCTGCTCAATCCCAGCCTGGAAGCAGCAGGTAGTGGGACAAGTGCCCATTACAGTTGTGTCTGTGTGTGCTGAGCCCCTTTCTTGGCCCCAGCTGTGCCAGAGGTGCCACTTGGCTCTGGATACCTGTAAATCTTTGGTGAAATTCCTGCTGCATGGCCTTGCCAAGCTGTTGGCAGGGCAGTGCCCACTGGCAGTGGCACAGAGGTGCACCAACTCCACGGTGTTCAGGTGTGTAAGTGCACGTGTCTCCCGCAGCACCTGAAGAAGAGCCGGCAGATAGAAACAGAGATGCTGTATGGCAGCACCCCACGGACCCCCATCAAGCGGCGTGTCCTCAGCCCCCACACACCTGCCAAAGTAAGGAAGGTAAAATGTCCCTGTGGAGCAGTGCAGCTGAGCCAGGGCCCTGCCCAGAGCTGAGCTCTCCCTGAGCTGGAGCCTGGCCTTGGGCTGGCCTTGGCCCCACGGGAGGGGTCGGGGTGCTCTGGCTCTGCAGGGAGGTGTCCCTCGTGTAATGCGTGCTCTGCTGTCTCCTCAGTTCCATGGCACCTCCATCACCAGCACTACTCCCAACAGCACAGTTCGCTCAGCCTTTGGAGGAACCATCTCCCACTCTCCCACGTCTCGGCTGCCGCCCTCTGGGAAGAAGGTGAGGGGCCTTGGGGGACTCCCTGCCCAGGGCTGGGATGGGCAAACCAGGGCGGCACAGCTCAGCCTGCTGTCACCCTGTGCTTCTCTGCTTCCCCTACCAAGTTCCTGGGGGCTGAAGCTCCTGTTTGTCTGCAGCCTGCTCCGTGAGGCTGCTGCCATCCTGGTGAGGAGTTTCTGGGACCTGAGGGAGGAGGAGGGTGGCAGGAAATCTTTCTCCAGCCCAGATTTCTGGTGTACCCCTGTTCCTTGCTGCTGAGCCTGCAGCTAGGGGGACCTTCAAAATATGGTTGTGCTGCTGGACAGGGCCTGAGCACCCTAGTCTAGTGGGTGGCACCCCTGCCACTGGGGTGGAACAAGATGGGCTTTTTAAGGTCCTTTCCCGCCCAAACCATTTCCAGGATTCTGTGACTCTATGCTATATGTTTCTGAGACTAGAATCCAGCCCTAGACTCCGGGGGGCACCCAGAGCCTGACACCGCTCTGGCCTCACAGAGGGACAGGCACTGAAGCTGCCACAGCTCTCCTGCCTCTGCTCGCTTCCTGCATCCCGTAACTGTTGCCTCCTCCTGCAGTTTGGCCGTGCCCGGACCCCCAGCCGCACGGCGGCGAAGCCCCCCCGACCCAGGCTGAGGCAGTGGAACAAGGAGAACATGTCCCAGCTGGATGGAACCACCCTGAGCGGTGGGTGCACCCCCACAGCCCCTGCCCAGCGTAACCACAGCGTTAGTTCTGTTGCCAGCACCTATTCTGAGTTTGTGGTAATTCACCTCTTCTAACCCCACCCCCTCCCCAGGCGGCACAGGACAGACGCTCCCCCTTCCCCGAGCACCCCAGGGCTGTGTACCCCCATGTCCCCACGCAGGGTGATTGCTCCCGCCCGTGCCTGTGGCTCCACATGGAGAACTTCAAACTGCAGTGTAGTGGTGGAGGCCTCACGCTGCTCCTGCCTCACACGGGCCCTGAGCAGCCAGTGGGGACAGACACCAGCACGGGGCCAGGCTGGGCTCAACGACACCCCTGTGTGGGGACAGAGCCCAAGGCCCAGCTCTGCTTGTTGAGCCCGTAAGGGGGACCCTGCTTCAGTCCCACCTTCTCCACTAGTCTCTGGGGGTGGTGGGGTGAGCAGAGCCTGCGGGGGGCTGCCAGTGGATGGGGCTTTGCTCTCTAGGGCTGGGGGGCCCTGGGCAGCCTCTGTCCTTTTGTCAGGATGGGCTGAGCCTGAGCTTTACCTTTGTGCGACAGTGGACTGCCCCAGACTCTTCCCTGTGGCAACTGACCTGGTGTTGGGGTACCCTGTGTGCCCTGGGACTGAGCTGAAGGGTTCCCTGCTCCAGGCTGTGCTCCCAGGCTGGCACCCAGCCTTGGGTAGGGCTGGGGCTGATTTGTGATGGAAGCAGATTCCTGCCAGGAATTCCCTTCCTCCAGCAGCTGAACACAACTGCTCCTGTCCCCTTCTCCTACTGATGCTGCAGATTTTAGGAGGTCTCTAAACATAGACAAAGAGGTTTAGAAAGGAGACATTGTTTATTCTGAGCAGGATGCAAGGTGGGGATTCCCACAAATCAAGCACCCAACTATCAAAACTTTTTACTATTTATACATTTTAGCAAAAAAAGGCGTTAATGTTCATTGGCTACAGGTTACATAGTTCTATTATTAGTATTCTATCTCCCCTTAGCAGGTTGGGCTGCCCTCCCTGCCCATCCCAACCTCTCCCTGTGTCCCTACTGACCTTCGAAGCAGTGGCCCTGACCTTGCTGCCCCTCCCTCTCTCCCTTCATCCCCCTCTCCCCCCTCTTGTTCCCACAGCGCGAACTTTCAAAGGCTTCCAGCTCTGAAAGCACCTCCCGCATCCTCAACTCCACCACCACCAACGCCTCGTGCTGAGGCCCCTGCACCCGGCAGGATTCGCTGCTCCAGCTCCAGTCACCCGCTCCAGGATAACCCACCTCCAGCTCCCCCCTTGAGAAATTTGCTTTTATTTAAAAAATTTTTCCAGATGTTGTGAATAAAGTCCCTGTACAGTCCACAACTCTGAGTCTGTTGGGGTGATGCCTGTGGTGAGCAGGAGGAAGAGAAGAAATGGGGGGAAGGAGGGGGATGGGGAGGGGCAAACTCAGCACCCCAAAATCTCAGGTGTGGCTCTGGGAGTCTGAGCCAAGCAGGAGCCACCCCCAGGGCCTGCAGCCTCCATCCTGACTGGTCTTGGGGCTGGTCGTGTAGAGGAAAGCTCGCCCTCATCCTCCTCCTGGCAGCAGCCATGGTTGGGGGGGCTCCAGGGCCTCACGACTCCAACACACGGACGTAGGTGGTCCAGGGCCCGCACACCACCTCCTCTGCCCGCAGCCCCTCGGCCACCAGGTGCTCGACCCGACGTGCCTGGTCAGAGCTGGCGATGTCCCCGTGTCCCAGCTGTCCATATTTACCTGCAGACACAGTCATGGCACAATGTGGCCCTGGGGCCTCACAGGGTGATGGCTCCTGGACGTTTTTGGGGGAGAGGGAACGCGAGAGACCCCTGGCACAAACGTGCCCCTCACACTACGGGTGAAGGAGCAGGAACCAGAAGCTGCTCCTGTGGGGGTTGTAAGGTCCCAAAGCTGAGGTGTCACTTACCCCAGCCCCAGGTGTAGAGCTCTCCACCTCCTGCAAGAAGGACAGCACCATCAGCCAGTGCCTGGTGAGCCCCTGCCCCCCTCAGCCCCCCCTCACCCCCAGGGGTGCTGCCCACCAGGTCCCAGTGAGCCCCAGTCCCCACAGCTCACCCCCCCACCCTGAGGGGTGCTGCCCCCAGCCCCACCAGGCACTCACGTGTGACAACAGCTGTGTGTCGGGACCCACAGCTGACCCCACTGACCTCCAGGTCCTGTGGCAGATCCAGCAGTGCTGGGAATGCCTGGATGGAGATGAATGGGGTGTCTTTGGCAGCCGACTGCTCCTGGCGGGGCACCAGCTTGGCATTTCCTGTTGAAGAGCTGACTCTCAGGTCCCAGGAGCGACTGGGTACCACCAGCATTTCCTGCAGGCTTGAATTGCACCGGCCCTGCATTCAGCCGTGCAGAGACCCTGCACCCCCTGCCCGCAGCCCAGCCAGCAGCACCCACCTGTGCACTCATCATCCTGAGCCCGCTCCTCCACCAGTGCTTTGGAGGGCAGAGCCAGCTGCCCTGACTCGTTCCAGCCCCACATGTACAGGTCTCCTGCCTCTGCAGGGTGGAGGGGAAATGCATCAGGCAGAGTTCAGCCCTTAGCAGCAGTGCTGGGTGCTCTGGGGGCACCAACACCCCATTCCCCACCCCTGGGCCAGGTCCCACCAGGGCTGTATGCTGCCACCAGCGCCCTGACCTCCCACGCCAGGCCCAGCCCCTCACCACTAACGCTGGCCGAATGCCACCCGCCAGCTGCCACTGCCCACATGGGCACCCCGGCCAGCGCCTCCACCAGCCGTGGCTGCGGCTCCAACTCCAGCGTCCCGTGGCCAAGCTGCCCATGCCTGCAGGGACACACAGAGGGACAGACAGATACCTCCATATGCCACTGCCTCCAGCCCTCGTGCCTCCTGCCCACACTCCCCACCAAGCCCTTCCTGCTGCCACTGACACAGACCCAGCCTCCCATGACCACCCAACGCCAGGGGGGTGCAGCAGAGGCACAGGGCTCAGGTTGGGGCAGGGAAGGAGGGTGCCCCCATGCCCTGCAGCTTGGCGAGCTGCAGCAGGCATGGCACAACGTCTGAGACAAGAGTCTGTGTCATCGCACAGTCGGTGTGCGCTGTGCAGCGATGACACAACTTCAGATTGATCAATATTTTTATGAGTCAGTGCAGTGAGCAGGGGATCGATTGCAGAGCTCACTGGGCCATGCTAAGCCAGCAATCAGCAGTGCCAATCGGTTTGGCCCCGAGCCTCAAAGCACAGGAGGGATCCCACCAGAGACAAGTCCAGGCTCATCCCGGGGAGGCACCAGCTGCCAGCACAAATGTTTCCCATGGCACAAATGAGGGCAGGATCCAGAGACACACCCTAAGGTGTGTGAATCCTCCCTACGTGGGCAAACTGTGTCTCCCTGTGTGCTGCCAACCGTGGGATGGGGGGCACAGGCAGCGCCAGCCATGGGATGACACAGCTCCCAGCACCATCCAGGCTGGCAGAGCTTGAGATGCTGAAGGAATAGGGAAAAGCTGAGCATCGGTGGTAGGGCGATGCCAGCACCAGATCCCAGTTACAGCCAGGGGTCACTGGGGAGCAGTGGGACAGACCACTAGGGGCTTTAGTTGTTGTCAGAGCTGGGGCAGAAGCAGGAGAAGATCGTGGGGGTTGTAGGAGGGAGAGGAGCAGCTTAGCCTGTGTGGTCTGGGGAGCACCAATATGACAGCCCAGACAGCCAACAGCTGTGCTAATGCACAGCACTGGGAAGCATTTTCACCTTCCACAAGAGAAATCAGCAGAGGACCAAGGCAAAGAGACACTGAGAGCTCAGGGACAGGAAAGGGTGTGGTGCAACAGAAAGGGGCTCCAGCCCGAGAGGGTGATGGCAACCACAGCCAGCAGTAAGAGAGGGGCTACAAAGGGGTGAGCTGGGCCAGCATCTATCTGTTACACAGCAGAGCTGTCACACTGCAGGACACAGCTGGCAAGGGATGGGTGAGAGCATTCTCAGCCATGTTGAATAACCAAATTCCAAAAAGGTTAATCCTAAAGTACACATTCCCACATATAGAAACCTTTCCTCTGAAGGCAAGAAGGATAAAATAACATAGTGTCTGCAAAGCAAGAACTGCTGATGTAAACTGAGTTTTGTGTTTGCCATGAGCTGTGTTTGCTACCAGCCGGCCTAGAGCCAGCAATTGAGGAGAAGGGACTGGGGAGTGAAAAGCTCCTGAGCAATGAGGAATGGGGAGGGCACTGGGCCAAGGTACACAGCTTGTGACACTGACTGATGGTCAGTAATGCATTTGTCTTCCATAAGTGGCAAAAAAAGAGGAACATAGCCTCCCTTCCACCCTACAGATGGGAACAGCCAGTTCCTGTGGCCTCATCATGCACCAGCAGAACTCATGGATCCAGGGCACGAGGACCAGGGGCCAGGCCCTCTGGTGCCTCCTCGGAAAACCTGACTGGGGCAGCACATGCACAAGCAACCCCCAAATGAACAAACACCTCCTTGGGAATAAACTGAGTGAAGTGGCTGGCTGCTAAATGTACCCAAGTTCAGCGGCTGGCAGGTGACATGGGGCTGGAGGCTTTTCCCAAGGGGTTCACTGCTCTCCCACAGGCTACAGCAGAGGGATCTGGCACTGAACTGTCAGACTGACGGAACAAACCTCCAGCTCGGAAACATAGAGCTGGTGTTGGTGTGGCAAGTTAACAGAGGAGCAGGAACAGAGCAGGGACCTCAGTGGTCACACAGAGACACCCAAGTGTCCTCGGAGGGATGTGCTGGTACCCAGCAGGACCTGGCTTGGGTGAGGAACAGATCCCATCAGCATGGGGGTGAGCATGGGGCACCTGGGGCTGGTGCCCCAATACTCTTGTCCCAACCGCACTCCCATATTCTTCTGGAGCCCCCATACCCCCATGGAAAAATCAGGAGAGATATCCCAGCCCCAGGCAGTATGCAAGGGCGGAGGGAAGGACCATAACACAGCAGCACCTGTATGTGATCCAGATGGCTCAAAAGTTATTAACTGAAGCTCAGTAATTCTGTGCAACACAGGGAATAACAGAGGGATCAGGATGCAATGAACAGGGTGGTTATTAGTGAATTCACTGGTGATCATTTAATCACTTAATTAGATTATGTTACTGTGTTGACTCACCAATCAACACTACAGAGATGTGAACTGGTGTGTCTAAAGCCTGTAGGCTAAGGAGGGGCTCAGTCCCTGAGGTGACCCCCGTCCAGACATCCTCTCACCTGCACCCCACAAAGCCCCTCCTGTATCCTCCAAACTCATTCTGCGTCCCCGTCATTCTCTCTGCATCCCCTCAGCACAGTGTTTATCTTGTCGTTCCTGAAACCCCACCCGTGACCCACCAGCTTCCCTCCCGAGACCGCTGCTGCCCCTCTCACGCACCCCTGTGCCCCCACAGCCCCCGCTCACCTGCCGCCGCCCCAGGTGAAGACCTCGCCGGCGGCTCCCAGCGCCAGGGCGTGCTCCGTGCCCAGGGCGAGCCGCCGGGCGCGCAGCCCGGCCGGCAGCGCGGTGAAGAACGGCGGCCGCGGGGTGGCGAACCCGCCGGGCAGCAGCGGCAGCGGCTGGCGGGGCTCCGGCGGCAGCGCCCGGCTCCAGGCGGGCTCGTCCTGCAGCGCGCCCGTCACCGCCGCCTCCCGCCGCCAGGCGCGGGCCTCGGCCGGGCCCCGCAGCACCAGGTGCGTCTCGGACGGCAGCGCCTCGGCCCAGCCCGGCAGCCGCCGCCGCAGCCCCGCGCTCCGCACCTCCAGCCCCGCGCCTGCCGCGGTGGCACTTCAGGGACCGGCGCTGGGGACAGTGCGCGGGGCGGGACGGGGACAGCCCGGGGGACTGGGAGGCCGGGACGGGAACGTCACGGGGGAACCAGCGGGGAGCATCCCGGGGAGCGGGACGGGGACAACCCGGGCGGACCGGCAACGCGTGGGAACACGGACACACCCGGGGGGACCGGCACCGGGGGAAACGGGGACATCCCGGGTGAACGGGCGCGGTGGGAGGGCGGAGGGGTCTCATCCCGATCAGGGGTCGGGGCGGACAGGACGGACCGAGGGGACCGGCGCGGAAGGGGGACGGGGACGGTGGGGGGAACCGTGCACTGGCCGGCAAAGGGCCACACCGGAACGGCGGGAGGGACCGGGGCACCGGGCGGGCCGGGGGCGCTCACCGGTCTCCACGACCACGTAGCTCCACGCGGGCCACACGCGGAGGATCCCCTCGGGACCCGCCTCCAGCCGCCGCGGCGCCGGGCCCGGGCCCGGCTCCCCGGCCGCCTCCTCGGGGCTGAACCCGAACACGAGCCAGGCGCGGGCGGGCGCCGCCATGGCGGGAGGGAGGGAGGGGCGGGACCGGAGGTGACGGCGGAGATATTGACGGACAGACGGACAGAAGCTGGGCCGTGGTCCAGGAGCAGCTTTAGTGTCATCGGGCGGGCCCAGTCCCACCGCGCCGGTCCCGGCCCCGGGCCGGCCCTCCCGGCTAAGGCAGACGGTGGCAAAGGCAGCGGCGAGTGCCCTCCTCCTCCTCGCCCCGGGACGCCAGGATGGCGCCGCCGGGCACAGCGTGGCCCCAGCCCCGGGCAGTGCTGAGCCAGCCCCACGGGCGGCCGGACCCTGCCGGAGCCACCCTGAGAGCAGCGTGTGAGCACTGGCCCCGGCAGCGTTGCCAGAGCCCCGGCAGCGTGTGAGCACAGCCCCGGCAGCGTGTGCAGCGTGTGGATGAGCCCCACGGGCCCTCAGGCCTGGCCAGGGTTGGGCTTGATCAGGCCATAGGCCACAGCCTGGGCCAGGCTCTCCTGGGCTGCCTGGGCCACTCGTGGCTTGTCCTTGTCCTTGGCCAGCACCGAGAGGATCTCCAGCATCTCGCTGGCGATGAGCTGTTCAGCCACTTCCCGTGCAGCCGCCATCATGTTCATCACCACTACGGCACCGCGGTGCTGCAGCTCGGCGCTGGGGCTCAGCAGCAGGGCCTGCAGGATCTCCAGCCAGTGCGCTGTCTGTAGGGGAGTGGGGCCAACATCAGCATGGCCCCTTGAGAGAAGGGAGCCAGCTCCTCCTCCCCGACAGTCCCAGCTTAGTCAGGCTCAGGGGTCAGGACACGTTGCCCCCTCTTCTGGGACCAGCACTGGGACAGAGCTCCAGGCCACCGTGGGGAGGGAATAAGGGACACAGGGTGCTGTCCCGCCCCACTGCTGGGCACTCACCACCTGGGGGATGCGCTTGCAGATGGGAGGGTGCAGGGCAGTGAGCATTGCCAGGGTCCCCGAGGCTGCCCGACGCAGCTTCTCATCTTCCTCCCCGCTGTACAGGACCATCAGCTTTAGCCGGTCGCTGCCCTCCGCCAGGAACAGCTCCTGCACCTGCACAGGAGGAGGAGGAGGGGGTTGGTGGGGGGGTGGGGGTCCAGCAGCCCAGCACAGACCCCAGCCCAGCCCTCACCTCCTTGCTCATGGCCATGTTGCACATACACTCAGTCGCAGCCAGCCGGATCAGCTCATGCTCCTCAAACATGTAGCCCTCGATCATGGGCACGGCCCGCTCCTTCAGGATCTTCTGCCTGCGGGGTAGGGAGTGTGAGTGCTCCCTGCCCAGGGAAGCCCACTGGACCTGAGGGAACAGCCAGCTCCCCTCTCCTCCCATTCTTACCGCAGCCTCTCGCTGATGCCAGCCAGGTTGGTCAAGGCCATCAGCCCCTCAAAGTTCTCCAGGCCCGTGCGCTGCAGGTGCAGGAGGCTGACCAGGGGTCGCACCACCTCGTAGATCTGTAGAGACAGCACACATTGGACTGAGTCAGTGCCCATTGCTGTTCTTACATGAGCCCCTGGTTGGCAGACCTGATACCTATTCCCCAGCCACAGCACTCACCCGCTCCCCAGGGAATGCCATCTCTGGGTTAGAAGTGATGGTGATCTTTGCCAGGGCCTGTGCTGCCTTGGTCTGCCCCACCTCAGTGCCCTCCAGGGACAGTGGGATCAAAGCCTGTGAGCAGAAACAGCAGCTCATCCTGCAGCCAGCCCACAGCAGCCTCATGTATGAGGCAGCAAGTCTGGCCCCTGCAAAGCAGAGACCCCCAGGCCCTCGAGCCCCAGCCACCCAGATCGGTGCAGGGTAACAGCACAGTGGGGTCCCATCCCCTCACCTTGCCTCCTCCCTGCGCAACCACGCCACCCCGGTCCTCTGCCTCCTCCACCAGTGCCAGGAACACTCTGGGGACAAAGTGGGAGCAGCTGGAGCACCCAGACAGCTGCAGGGGGCCCAGGCTGCACCAGACTCCTGGACATTCCCATTACTGTCCAGGAGCCGTCATTCACCATGGACACGTAAGCTGGCCAGCAGGATGCCAGCAGCCTGGGAACCCAGCTCCCTCCTGTCCCTTGGCACACCCATACCTGGAGATCAGCTCCCGACAGGAGTTGGTGAGCGCCGGGTTCTCACTTTTTACCATGCAGGCCAGGGCCGACACCACGCCGGCCATCAGCAGCTTCCGCACGCGCCGCTTCACGAACTCTGGCTTGTCCTGTCCCACAGGCGGGGTCACAGTTGGCTCAGGGGCACCAGCTGGCCGACGAGGTGCCTGACCTCACCCCTGAGCACAGCCATACCCCACTCACCTTGGGGTGCTGCTCTGGAATGTGCTGCTTGGCGTACTTGGCCAGCTCCAGCATCTGCGGGTCCGGCTCCTCATGGTCGTAGCTGTTGGTGCAATTCACCAGCGTGGAGGCGACAGCATAGAGCACACTCCTGTCCTCCGACTGCAGTGATAACAGTCACACATCACACTCGTGGCAGGGAGGAGCAGCCAGGGCTGGAGCCCACCCAACATCTTCCACATACCCCACCCCACAGCGTGAGCCCCACACTCCTTCTGGCATGTTTCCCTGGTGTCAGGGTGCCCACCCTGAAGTGCTTGGCACATACCTTGGCCAGGTGGAACATGGCCTGCATTGCTGCCTTGTCCTCCACAAACTCCTCCTTGACATCTGCATCAAAGGTGAGGTAGGCCAGGCCTTCCACAGCCCAGCGCCGTGTGCCTGCGTCGATGGCCTCATTGCAGAGCCACCTGGGAGAACAGTCCTTGAGCCCAGCTGCAGGAGCCCGTCTGTGAGGCACCCTGCCCACTCCCTCCGCACCCGGCCCCACTCACTTGCGGCACTGCTTGGCCAGCTTCATGGTGGAGCCCTCGGCAAACTGCTTCATGCTGAAGTCAGTGCCGCCAGCAGATCCCAGCTTGCAGAGCCCCTGCAGACAGGACCAGAATGTGGGAACAGGAATGGGCACGAGCACCCCAGTGTGCCTCCCAGACCCCAGGCAGGGAAGGGCAGTGCTGTGAGTGGTGGTCCTGCACCCACAGCCCGCCCCGGGGCTCATCCCCGCTGCTCCTCCATCCCGCCGCACTCACCACGAGCGCACGGATGCGGATGCTGTCCCTCTCGCTGTGCTTGTAGATCTCCTTGAGCAGGCTGACGCCGTTGGCTGTGATGAAGGAGGCACGCTTGGCCTTGTCGGCCGCATGGATCAGCGCCTCCACCGCCACCAGCTGGTGGGCCTCACAGACAGAGGCACACAGGGACAGCACGCTGTCCATGATGCCCTCCAGCTCCAGCACCCTGTTGCCTGCGTCCAAGGGGCCCTGCAGCAGGCAGGACACCGTCTGGATGGCCCGCAGCTTCCCCAGCAGTTCGTGCCCCTCGAACCAGCCCCTGTGCACAAAGACCACAAAAAAGGTCAAGCTGATCCCACCTGCTGCCCCCTGCCCCACCTGCTGAATACCCCCACAGTGGGTCTGCAATTGACTTTAGCACTGAGGGTGACAGGTGCTACCAGGTTGCAGGTGACCGAACCCCCGAGCCCCTGGGACCTCCGGCTCACCTCACGTAGTCCTCGCACAGGTGGTGGAAGTTTTCCCTCTCGGCATCACACTTCAGGTCCTCGTACAGTTTGCTCAGCAGGACGGAGGCACTCATCCGGCTGTTCTCTGTCACAGGCAGGCTGCCCGGGCTGCCGCACACCGTGCTGCCCACCTCCAGGATCTTCTTCAGGCCTGGCAGGGGTCAGACACCCTGGTGAGGGGCACATTGGTGTGTGCAGAACCATGGCAGAGGGGCACAATGCCCCAGTGGGATGCTACTGGCCATTCCGCTCACCCTGGTCAATCACCCAGAGGCTCATGCTGTTGTTGGTCTCCTTTGGTGACTTTCTGGGCACCACCTTGATAAGCAGGTTGAGGGCATTGTCACGGCCGTGTGCTGAGGCCCCTTCCAGTGCCAGCAGCTCCAGGAGGTGCTTGATCAGCAGTTTCAGGTCCCTAGAGGAATCTTCCAGAAGAGATAGTGCCCAGCAGTCAGTGCCTTGGGCACAGCCTCACCCCCACTGTTGTACAGCTGGCAGAGACGCTGCCATGACCAGGGACTTCTGCCTCCTGTTAAGCCTGGACCAAAGCCTGGCTTTGCCACAGGGAGCAGTGACAGGGTGGACAGCAGGAGAAGAGCCCACAGCAGCTCTGCACTTCCCTGGGACTGTCCCCTCCCACCAGCCAGCAAAGGCTGCCCACACTCACCCAGCACCACTGCGTCCTCCTTCCCACGGAAGTCCTTCTGCAGCCCCTCCTTCAGGGAATCGAACATCACATGCAGCAGGTTGCAGGCAGCCAGGGACACCTGCTCGTGCTCCACACCCAGCACTGCCGAGAGACGAGGGGCCCCCAGCTCCGCCAGGATGGCCGAGGTCTGCAGGTACAAGCACACCTGTCTGCTGAAGGCCCTGGGGAAGCCTTGGCACTTACCAGCCCCTTATCAGGATTCTTCCCTCTTACAAACTCAGGCCTGGCACGTGACAGCTCAGAGCTCCCCTGTCTGACACTTTACAGCCTCCCCAGCGTGGTTCTCCCCGGGCACAGCGGTACCTACCCGGGAGCGGTGGCCGGAACACAACCCCACCAGCGTGCGCAGGGCTGCCAGCATCAGGTCGGCCTTGGCCGTGTCCAACAGCTGCGTCAGCAGCCGCACACCATCGCTCTGGAAGATCTTCTCTGCTCCGGCCTCCTCTCGTGCCAGCACGATCAGGTTCTGCACAGCCTGGGAAAGGGAGACTCCTGTCTAGATCACGGGTCCACCGAACACAGGAACCCCCGGCAGCCGCAGGCACCCGCCCTCCACCGTCTCAGGGAGCACATTCCGCAGGGGGGAGCCTGGTCTGCCCAGGCAGCACCGCTAATCCACTGTGGACCTGGGAGCACTGATCCTGCCCTCCTCACCTCCCAGCCACAGCGCTACCCCTGCTCCCTGAGCTCAGACCTTCTGCTTCTTGTCCGCATCCTCTTCTTTAGGATCCAGCAAGATCTGGAACATCTGCTGTACCTTTGAGTCCGTGCAGGACATGGTCTTCATCTGAGAGAGAGCAGAAAGAGCAACTCAGCCCTCCTTGCTTCCCCCAGCTGTTCACAGCCACAGTCCCCCAGCTGTCCGGCAGTCCCCCACTGTCCCCACCACTGACCTTCTCGTGCATGCTGCTGCCCAGTGCACGCAGGGCCTCCTGGAAGGCCTTGTTCCTGGGCTCCAGGCTCACACACCGCTGCAGGTCACCGACGGCCTGGTCCAGGCGGCCCAGCTGCTGCAGCGCCTGGCTACGGCGGAACAGCGCCTTCACGTCCCGGCCGTCGGCCTCAATGGCTGTGCACAAGAGGGTCTGTCGCAGAGCCCGCAGCCTGCCCTGGCCTGCCATGGTGGGCAGCACAGAGGCCAGCCCCCCTCAGCCCCACTGACAGTACCTTTAGTTGCATCGGCCTCCGCCTTGGCGTAATCCTCCTGCAGAGATTTGGGAGAGGCAAAACCTGAGGGCTGCCCAGGCAGGCCCCACATAGACCAACACCCCCCGTTTTGGGGAGCAGGGACAGGCTGGGAACACCGTCACTGCAGACTGTGAGCCAGCCCAGCGGGACACCCTGTCCTTCCCAGAATGCAACCCTCAAGGGATCCCTGTGGAGCCCTAGAACCCCCGATGCTTTTCAGGTGCTTCTGGTCTACTCGGGCCCCTGAAACTCCTTGTGTTCCCTCCTTGCCTCAGAGACAGTTCCCCAGCGGGGGATCAGAGATGCTGTGACTGCCTCGGGACAGCCCCAGGGCACATGCACAGCCCAGGCACAGACGGGAGCATCCTGGCCCCCACAGCCCACCCGGGAGGTGGGGCAGCAGGGGACAGCGGGCAGGGACAGGGGAAAAGGTGAGCAGAGACAACATCTGACAGTGCCCTGTCTGGGACCAAGAGCATTCTACTTGGGGACCGACACTGCCCCCGGCGCAGGGAGCGCCTGGCCAAGGCAGACAGCCCCAGCCGGCCGGGCAGGTTCTGCGGGGCCGCCCCGCCCCGCGCTCACCAGTTTCAGGTAGCAGGCGGCCCGGTTGCGGTGCAGCACAGCGCGCTCCGGCGCGGCGTCGCTCAGGCTCAGCGCCTCCGTGTAGGCAGCGAGGGCCGCGCCGTGGTCCCCCGCCTGGAACAGCGCGTTGCCCCGCGCCCGCAGTTGCTCCGCCGTCATCTGCCGACGGGAACCGGTTGGGACGCGGCCCCGGGCCCGCATCAGCGGCTGCCCGGAGACGGGCCAGGGATCCCGGGACAGGGAGCCCCCGGGACAGAGAGCCCCCGGGACAGAGAGCCCCCGGGACAGAGAGCCCCCGGGACAGGCACCCGCCCGCCCCAGCACGCCGGTCTCGGCCCCGGGCCCCCCCGGTCCCGTCCCGGTCCCGCCCGTCCCCGCTCACCGGCTCCTCCATCGCGCTCGTGACGTCACCGCCGATCGCCCGGGGAACCCGGACGCCACCGCCCGTGTCACGTGACGGGGCGGGGCCGAGCCTGCAGCGCCGCCCCGCGGCCCGGCGGTCCCGGCAGCTGCCGCCTGCGGCCTCGTGCGCGTCCCCGCCCGTCCCCCCGGACACCCCCGTGCTGCACCCCGGGGCCGAGTGCCACCACCCCTGCACCCCTGTCCCACCCGCGGGACCCCCTCAACAGCCCCGGCTGGGGCTCAGGCTGGGGGCACCGTGGGAAGGCTGGGCACGGGGCAGGTGCCCTCCCCGGGGTCTGCAGGGTGGGCAGCGGGCGCAGGGCAGGAGGCGGCCGAGGTGGCAGCGTCGGGTCCAGTAGAAGTGGCAGAGGTCGATGGCCATGAGCAGCAGGACAAGGAGCCCGTAGAGCCCAACGAAGGGCAAGGCCAGTGGGTTCCTGCGGGGGGGGTGCACTTCAGGAGGGGGCAGCCATGGCCCCCCCCAGCACAGCGGCACTGGGGAGGGCCACCCAGGGCCCAGTGTGGGCTCCAAAGGACATCACAAGCCCAATGTCAACAGTCACGGGAAGTCCCTGGGGCTGTGCTGGGATCTCCGAGCAGCACACCCAGCACACCCAGCCACAGTCCTGCTCACCGGAGTAGCTCAGGGCTGGCCAGGCTGGAGAGGTTCACCCCGGTGAGGGCCTCCAGGGCCAGCTGGGAGCAGCAGGACTTGAGGGCGCGCGGGCTGGGCTGGCAGCAGTAGCGGTAGCCGGGGGGGTCAGTCAGCCGTGGGCAGTAGAAGCCAGGGTGGGAGCGGCCGTCACGGCCAACGTAGCCCTCGCAGAGGTGCAGGTTCTGCACTGAGACTGGGGCGAGTAGCAGGGGCTTGGAGAGGGCCAGGAGGGAGTCCCCACTGCATGAGCCACAGAGCCACACGGTGCAGGCAGGACAGGCTGCCAGCTCCAGCAAGGTGGCCCTTGCCACAGAGCAGAGCCTTCCCAGTCCCAGCAGGGATGAACTGGAGCTCACTAGCCCCAGGGGACCTGGCTAAAATGACACAGGGACCCTTGGCTCAGCTCTCAGCGTGGGCTTCAGCCCCCCGGCAGTGCCTGCTGGCAGCCATGGCTCTGTGTGTGCCGTGACCACCAGTGCTTGCCATGGCCTCAACAAGGGCAAACATGGGTGAGGAGGGTGATGGTGGCAGAGGGGAGGGGAAAGCCCTCGGGGACATCAGGTCAGCCCCCATCTCCATGCTGAATCTTTCCCTGTTCCCCATGACCCCACAGGGACAGCACTTACACCCCACAGATGTGCTGCAGTGGGACCAACCCCAGCACCACCACACCTCAGCCACCATCCCCAGCATGAACCGCCACCTCCCACTGTGGACCACTGCCTCCTAGCACAGATGCCCCCAGCCTCTGTTCTGGGCTGTCAGGGAGCAACCCCCAAGGGACAAAGCTTCATCAAGGATGGGGAGGACAGGTTCAGGGAACAGGAGGGGCAGGAGTGGGGCTGTACCTGTCCCAATGATGCTGGGGAACAGCGCCGTGGTGAGGAGCAGCTGGAGCAGGAGCCCACCCAGCATCATCCTGGCCGACCCTGAGCAGAGGCAGCTCTGGCTCCAGTGGAGGCAGAAACCACAGCCACTCCTGCTCCCGCCTCCATCGCAGCCCATCAAGAGCCACTCAGAGCCATTAGAGCCTCCTGCACTCACTCAGGCTCGGTCCACAGGGACCAGGGTGGAGGCGGGAGCATCAGTAATGAGCTTCTGGGGCCAGGAGCAGGACGGGCCAGGAGCTCCTTCCCCACCCAGCCACGGATCAGCAGCCACAGGGTCCAGGGCCCTGGTTGGGCACCAGGGCCCATCCCAGGATCCAGGAGTTATGGCGAGGGCCCTGGGCCAGGCCAGGGCATGGGGTGAGTGCCTGGCACCAGGTGGGGGCAGGTCACCTGTGCTGCAGTCCCTCGGCACCCACTCCCTCATCACCCAACCCTGGGCAGAGCCCTGCACCAGCCCCCTGGCCCCCTGCCAGCCATGACATTAGCCAGGCTCCAGCAGAGGGTCCCCATGCCAGGCATCCTCCGGGTGCTGCAAAGGGCTGAGCTGCTGGGGCTGGTCCATGCTGGCTCTGTGAACTCAGCCCCTTCCAGGGCTGTGGGATGCAGGACCATGGCCGAGCCTGTAGCACGCAGAGGTGCCGAAGGCTGTGCAGGAATCATGGAAGCACAGAATCATTTAGGTTGGAAAAGACCTCTAAGTTCATCGAGTCCAATGAAGCCAGAGCTGAGGCAGCTCCCCTGCCTCCCCCTGCAGCCCTCCCCGCTGGCAGTAATTAGCCCCAGGGGCCAGGGACCTCGCAGCCCCTGTGGTTCCCACAGCAACCAGGAGGATGCTCTGGTGAGGTGGCATCAGCACCTGCACCTCAGCTGCTGCAGCCTCAGCAGAGACTGGACTGCCAGGCTCACACTGAAACAGGGCTAAAGGCTCTGGATCTGGGAGAGGCCATTGCCATGCTTCCCCCCATTGTTGCTGCCAGCACAAGGAGCTGCCTGACTCCTGTCCCCCTGGCTCCTGCTGCCAAGCATGGCTGGGCCTGGCTATGCCACCAGCCTCTCACAAGTGCCCAGGGCCCGACACCCAGCTCAGGATCTGGGAGCACTGGCAGGGCAGGGACCTCAAAGAGCAGAGGACAGCACAGCTCTGGCAGCCCACGAGCACACCCAGACTGACCCTGGCCCCGAGCCAGACTCCCCACCTTGGGTGCTGCCCTGTCTCCCCATGGTGCACTGTTCCCACTCACCTGCACGGGAGGCACAAACCACACACAGACTGGGCCCTTGGAAACAGCCTCGTGTTTCCTACGAGCTCCAGGTGAGCTCAGTCTCTAGTCCACAGCACCTCTCCAGGCAACTGCCCATCACCACCAATCAGCCCCATGCTGCCCCACTAGGCCAGGGGAGCCCAGCACAGGCCCCTGCCCCAGCCCCTGGGGTGGCCACACTCCCGGGCAGCCTGTGAATATGGCAGGGCAGCAGTGCCCATCCCACCAGCAGCAGCAGAGCCTGGCCTGCTGCCCCTGCCAGCTGTGCTCAGCCCACCCAGCACCACATTCCGCAGCCTCCGCCCAGCCCCGGCCACAGCAGTTCATTCCAAAATCTATCTGAGAATGTGGGACTAATAAATTAGAAGGCAGCAGCAGCCTCTGCAAGTCCGGCGCCTCCTGCCCGCGCCCACCACAGTGCTGCTGGCCCTGCTCTCCTGCAGTGCTGGTGCTGCTCCCACGCTGCCCAGCCACTCTGCTCCTCTCCCGCTCCACACACTACCCCAGGCGGATGCGGAATGTGGCTATTTCCATGGGGTCCAGGTAGATGTTGGTGCTGTTGGAAGCCGTGCCCAGTGGATACATCAGCGTCAGTGAGGTGGGCTGCAGGGAGCCCAGCTCCAGGCCCTGGAACAGGCCTCCCAGGACCAGCTGGGGAGAGAGGAGGGAGAAGAGAGGAGGCCTGGGTGCTGCCTCTGGTGCCTGGGGCAGCACTGTGCCCAGGGCAGCCTGATATGTGGCATGCCAGCCGTGCCGAGGTCCAGCCTGGCTCTGACTCAGTGTGGGCGTGGGGCAGCCTAGCCCTACCTTGCCCTGGCTGGTAGTGCAGTTGAAGCCCAGGTTCTTGGCCTCCAGGCTGCAGTCAAAGCCTTTGCGGTGCAGAATCAGCGCTGCCTCGGTCGAGGGTAGTGAGTCGTCCTGGGGGAAGCCAGGGCGTGAGGCACAACAGTGCGGACAGCAGGGCAAGAGCCCCCCCAGAGTCCTGTCACACCCAGGCTGTAGCTCACTTCTGCCTGCAACATCCGCAAGTTAAGGATGTGGAAGTCGCAGGGGAGGGTGGTGGCAAGGGGCACGAAGGAGCGCAGGGCTGGCACGGCTGACTTCTCCAGCGCCACCGGCATGACCAGGGCCTCGGCATTCAGGTGCATGGAGGTGATGTGGCTCAGCAGGGAGGGGAAGCTGATGGGGCGTTCGTCCTGCACCTGCCGAGGAGCACATGGGTCAGTATAGGCCTGGGGAGCTGCGGGGCCAGGCAGAGCCTGGGCAGGGCCCACAGAACAAACCACTGCTCCAGCAGTGCCCCGAGACCAGGCACCTGCGGGCATGGGGCACCCAGAGCTGCCCCCACCCAGGCAGGACTCCCTTCCCCAGCACCCAAACAGGACCCCATCTAGCTGATGCTCAGACTACGGACCTGCTACGGGCCTGGCTAGGCTAATGGCTAGCAGCTAGTGCACGAGACAGGGAGAGACAGCAGGGCCAGGCCGGCCATTACCTCAGGGCTGCCAGTCCTGGTGCCAGGGAAGCCCAAGGCTTTAAACATGGAGACCAGTTTGGAAAAGAAGCCGGAGCTCTGAATGGGTGACATGGCGCAAGCATAGAGGGCAGCGAGGGGATGGGACAAGAACACTGTGATTACAAGGGCAACGCGGCTCCACAGGGACAGATCCCACTGCACAGGTCCCACCCTCCCCGTGCCCCTGCTCCAGGCCCATCCCTGCCTAGAGCCAGCGCAATGGGACAGGAGGGGAGCAGATGCTGCATCCCATCACACGTGTAGCTTTCTGCAGGTGCCTCCACCCTGCTCCATCCCAAGGCAAGGCTGGGCATTCCCATCCTGTGGCCTCACAGCCCAGGCACCTTGTTGGCAGTGGTGCGGCGCTCCAGGAGGAGCCGGAATCGGTTGCAGGTTCGCTTGTTGTCCTTCAGCCCCTGGCCCAAGCCCCGGTTGTCATCCTGCATGAGGCGCCGGTCCAGGATCACCTCCAGCTGGCCTGTGAAGAGTGGGTCCCCATGCCCCAGGCTTTACCAGGAGCCAGCCACCCCCCATGGTATGGAGCTCCCAGAGACAACACGACCAGAGCACCCTGTGCCCAGCCTGCAGCACCCTCCTCCCCTATATCCCTCGGGGAGGGGAGCCCCAGCTCTACAGCAGGTCTCCAAGGCATAGGCCTCCGAGACACAGGCCTCCATCTCACCACTGCGGAGGCTGGAGACTCCCAGGGCCTGGGCTGTGAGCAGCGTCAAGCGGCTCTGCATGTCCTGGATGTAGGCCATGGCAGGCATGGGGTAGAAGTTGGCCTGCAGCGGCAGCTTCCGCTGGTACCTGCGTGGCTGGATCTGTCAAGGGACAGAGGTCAGTGGCCAAAAGTGGCTCCCACAGTGCCCAGCGCTGGGTGTCGGGGAACTGTCCTGCTGTGGGCAGGTGCTGTCCCTCCCTAGGCTGCCGCATACCTGGAAACCATTGAGGTCTGTGAAGAAGGTGTTGTCACTCTCAATGTCGGTGCTGAGGCGCAGGGCCAGCTCCTTGTTGATGTGGTCACGGATGTCCACCAGGCAGGACACATCCAGGGACAGGCCCTCCACCCCTGCAGGTAGGCAGTGAGGGGCTGGGCCCCACAGGCAGCATTGCCCAGCACCACTGGGCCAGCAACACCCCAGCACCACCTCAGGATCTCACCTGGCACATTGTACAGCCGCACCGTGGTCTGAACGTGCTCGTAGTAGCTGGCAACCTCTGAGAAGAGGGGTCCCTCCGTCACCCGCACCACTGGGGGGTTCTTGGGGGCATAGGGCTGGGGGGAAGGAGCGCTGTGCTGAGGCTGCTGCCTGAAGACAGTCCCACAGGCACAGCTGCCAGCTGGCTAACAGGACAAACCCTATACCTTGGCTTCTCCATCAGGCAGGAAGAGGTAGGCCCCACTTTTGTCCTTGGAGGTCCTGGTGCCGTAGACAAGGAACTCGCTGCTCACTCTGTGCCCCTGCTCCTCTCCAGCTCCGCGTATGCTCTGTAGGTGCAGACCAGCACAGCCATGAATGCAGAAGGCAGCATGGTGACCCCCTCCCCTCCTCCACTCCAGAGCCCCACATTCACCTGCAGCAGGCCCGAGTGCCCTGAGAAGCAGGCCTTCAGGTGCTGGTTCTCCAGGCAGAAGTCATCGGCAGCAGCCGGGAAGACTTGCAGGGGCACGGCCTCAGGCTTGCGCACAGGCAGGTCCCGACCGTGCAGGTACAGGCGCGTGGAGGACCTCAGCGTGGCATGGCTGTCCAAGGACCTGTGCAGCTGCAGCACACGCAGCCCCAGCGCGGGCAGGCGGGCCAGCACAGACACCTGCAGGCAGTATGGGGACCTGAGCCAGCCCCCCGTGCCTGGGGACGGACTGGGAGCCAGTCGGGCAAAGGCCCCCCCCTCTGCTGAGGGGAGACGTGCATGGGGGCCCAGTGGTTTGACAGCTGTGGGAGCTTGTGTTGTGGGGCAGGGACAGAGCAGGGCTGACAGAGCGTTCTGGCAGTATGCAGGGCTGGGAGGCTGGCATACATGGTATGTGCAGGCTGAGGATGGGGCAGGCAGTGTCACCGGGGCATCCTGTACCTGGTAGATGTCAGGAACCACTTCGGTGGCGGAGCTCCAGGTTGCGCTGAGCTGGAAGGGCAGGGGCTGGCCCTCCTCGGAGAGCACATGCACGTGCGGGGAGTCCACCAGCATCGGCACCACACTCAGGCGTTCCTGCTCCAGAGGGTTGAACACCACCAGGAACCTGCAAGGGGTCACCCAGGGATGGCATCCCAGCCCCACCGCATCCCAGATGCCCAATGCCCCCACACTACCCACAGGTTCACTGCATCCACCCATAGCTTCACAGCATCCCAGACACTCCGTCACTGCCTCTCCACAGCCCCACAAGTCCCTAAAGCAAGGCATGAGGCCCTACCGGGGTGAGGTGTCCAGTTTGACCACTGTCTTCTCCGGGAGGGAGTCCTGGCTGGGGCGCGTGTCATCCTGGGGAGAGGAGCAGTGAGAGTTGGGGTATGCCCACACCCTGCCAGCTGGGCCCAGAACACAGGCACAGGCTGGGGCCCTTTCCCCAGCCATGTCTGCACAGAATTGTGCTCCTGAGGGCATGGGGATAGCATAACGAGGTCCAGGGAGCCGGGGGCAGGCACTGCTCACCGTGCTGAGGAAGGGCACAGCAGGGTCATGGTGATACGTGTCCTTGTCCCCCAGCACAAGGTAGTGCGCAGCGTTGATGATGACGCGCTTCAGGTTGGTAAGGGAGTGGAGCAGCCTGGGGCACAGGCAGAGTGAGCCACCCAGGGCCATTCAGCCACCCAACATCCCCCACCTCTCCCCAGCAGAGGAGCCCCAAAAGACCCCTACACCCAGCCGCACTCACAGCCCTGAGCCCACCAGCCCCTCCCTGACAGGCTCTGAGGGTGCTCCAGCCCCCACACACACCGGACTCCGTAGTCCACAGCTACAGCCTCCTTGGCGGTGCCAGTGATGGCGTCGTGGTGCTGGAAGAGGCCCAGGTTGCGTCGGGCGTTGCTCAGCAGGGCGTAGTCGGAGAGCGGGTACCTGCCATCGGCACTGGCATGGCGGGCGTGGGCGAGTGCCAGGCTGTACAGGATCTCTGCCCCCCTGCACAGGGACAGGGTCACAGAAGGTTTCTGTCCCTGTGCCCCAGTGCTGCGGGGGCTGGCCTGGACGTGCCGGCGGGGGCACGCACTCCCCTGGCACTGGGCAAGGGTTTGGTACTGCCTGGGCCACCCCAGCGCATTGGTGGCTGGTGCAGACCTGGGGGCTACTGGAGCTCCCAGATGCTGCCTAGTCATCCCTCACCCACGCCCTGCACACCCCCCATGCTCCACAGCCCAGTCTGCTGCCCCTCACCGGAGGTGGGCCTCTAGCACCCGGTCCAGGCTCTTGTAGAACGGCCGGGAGGTGTAGTATCCCGTCCAGTAGTGGTCCTCCCGGTCGGCATAGGAGAAGAAATCCCCAGTCAGCACTGGGAACCCAGGCGGCCTCATCCCCGGCACAATGCCCATCTTCTTATACAGGGCATCAAAGTAGTCAGAGAGCGTCCCAAACTGTGCCTGCAGGACAGCACATGTGGCCCTGAGCCAGGGCTCCCACAGTGGGGGCTCCCATCAACTCTCCCAGCACTGCCTACCCTCTGGCTACACTCTGTGGTGGCCTCCTGGTGCCCCCAGCCACACTGAAGATCCTCGCACGTACCTGGACGTGGAGGTCGGGCCGGGAATTGAGGAAGTCGAAGATGCGCTGATAGTTGAGGAACTGGGCGTCCCACTCCTGCGGCTTGTCGTATCGGAAGTCATCTCCCAGGGGCACCAGGAGCACCTTGCTGCGGTACAGCTTGGACTTCTTGCGGTACTGGTCCAGCAGCAGCTGGGCTCTGCGTGGGGGCCGAGGCATGAGACTGGCCCTGGATAGGCCACCGGGCTGGGAGCCACGTGCCCCTGCCACACTCACCGCTCCGCCACGTTGGCATCGGTGATGGCACGGGGAGGAACTTTCCAGGGGCAGTTGATTCGGCCTCCAGGCAGGCGCTTGAAGTCAAACTGGCAGCAGATCTTGGGGTCTGGCCCACAGGTGTGGGGCACATCGTAGCTGTAGAAGGGCATCATGTGGCAGAAGATGTCAGTGCTGGTGTCTGGATCTGTAGGACCAAGGACAGGTGAGTACCAGCAATGGCTCTCCCTTGCCTGTCCCCGAGCAGGGGGTCCCAAGGACAGCTGTCGGACAGAGCAGAGTTGGAGCCCAGAGGACACAGCAGCCTCCCTCAGCATGCTGGGCACAGAGGCAGATGGGGAGTCACCCTGGGGCTGTCCCATGGGGCAGAGCCATCACCTCCTGGCGCTCAGCTCATCTGCACAGTAAAGTGGCTGGTAGCCATTCCCTGCTGCCACTTGCCCTACAGGGCCCCTTCTGCCATCCCCTCCTGGCAGCCTCTCACCCCATGTCTGTCTCCACATAAACTCCAGGTTCTGGGTGGCAGCAAAGTGCTTCTTGATGGCATAGTGCACACGCTGGATGAGCATGGCCGTCAGGTTGGAGCGCTTCAGCAGGTAGGGCATGGTGGAGCTGTACCCAAAGGGGTCCACGGCCCAGCCCGACCGCGGTGTCACACCTGGAGGCACAGAGACCTGTCAGCCTGTGCTGAGCCAGCATCACCTCCTGTGAGGAGGGTCCTGCCAGGGCCACGGTGCCAGTCAGCATTGTGCCCCTCCTGCTCAGCACCCACTCTGCTCTCACCAATGTTCTTCTCTAGCCACTGGTGCCCCTCGATCAGCTGGTCAATCATGGCGAAGTAGTGGGAATTGGCCTCGTCGGGCATCACCCAGCCACCTGTCACCATCTCCAGCTGCCCATTGCCCACCAGCCTGTGAGGGGGACACCCGAGATGTGACCAGAGTCCCGTGTGAGCCACATGTCCATGGCAGAGATCCCCTGCCTTTAGCCACCTGGGGCCCACCCACAGCCCCCAGAGCCACTGCTGCCATTCCTCACTACCCATGCTGACTTCACACAGAGACACATCCCTCCACAGCTCAGTGCCAGCCAAGGCCCCTGCCAGAGCGCACTCCCACATAGGACAACACCCTCTGCTATGTCCTCCATCCCTAGCTCTCTCAGGGCAGGGGGCTGACAAGGGGGCCCTGTCCCACTACACAGTCCTGCCCTCCAGGTCTCCCACCACTCCAAGGGTGCCCTGGGCCTTGCACTCAAGTTTCTCAGGCCAATGAGCACAGGCAGAGGCACAGGGTGAGACTTGCCTCCCCCAGCCCTCAGTCCTCACTGTAGAGACCCCGGTGGTGGCAGCACCCAGCTCTCACCCCTCACTGCAGTGGCTTTGACATCTGGTGGCACTGGGAGGCTGCTGGCAGTGCCAGGGCACCCCATGGTGAGCAGTGCAGGGCCCACGGTTGCTGCACTGCAGTCAGGGCAGCCTTCCTGTCCCCAGGGCTCTTTCCTGCCCTACCTGCGCACTGCAGCCCGCTTCTGGGCACTGATGTTGTCCCACCACTTGGAAAAGAAGGAGATCTCGGACCAGATGAAGCGCCGGCGCGGGTCCTCCTGCATCTTCAGCACCATGCTGTTGAGGATGTGCTGCGTTTGGTCGTAGTAGTACTTGTCGAAGGTCTTGATCCAGCCTGGCAGCACAGGTGGGGGTAGCTGTGGGGGCCCAGCCCTTCCCTGCCAGCACTATGCGGCAGCAGGGGCTGGGCCAGCCCTTCCCCTCCTCTGCTGCTCACCTGGGTCATTGTGGGAGTGCGGCACCACAAACACCTGCAGAGGTTCCGTGTCCCACTCGTTGGGCTCATAGGTGATGTCGAAGCCCTGCTTCCAGACACCACCATCCTGGTTGTCAAAGGGCAGCAGGGAGTACACGGCCAGCATCTGTGGGTGGGAGGCAGGGCTGAAAGATCCCCAAAAGAGTAGAGCCAGGACCCCACAGACGCCCAGGTATGGACCCCTTGTGCTAGCAGAGCCACCAGCCCCTCACCTGCAGGTCTGGGCTCTGTCCCTTGCCCCCCAGGGCGAACTGGCAGTCCTGTGGGGACACGGAGAGGAAACTTGGGCGACTCTCAGGGGGCAGCACCCAGGAGCCATTCGGGGGGTGATGGGGCAATGCCGGCTGCCCCTCTGCATGAGCCGTCAGCTCCAGCACCGAGTCCTTGATGTGGCTGATGATCTCATGGTTCTCCTCCAGTAGCTGCTCCAGCTGCTCGATGCGGTTCTGTAGCACTGAGATCTGGCTCTGGGGGGACAGAGGCCACGGTGAGAACCAGGAGGTCATCCAGAGCTATGGGGAGCCAGCCTTGGACCTGGCAGCTGAATGGTGGGAGGCCAGGGCTGGCTCCCCATGAATTTCCCTGGCTGAATGTCCCTGTTTGTCGTCCCATGGTCCCTCTCACCCACCCCAACCCCTCCAAACTCACCCTGGGGAAGTTGCCCCCACTCTGGTGTCGTGCAGGGTCGTGCTGTACCCGGTCCAGCATCAAGTAGAGGGAGAAGACGGCCACGCAGAAGATGGCAGCTCCACACACTGTCACCTGCTTCTTCAGCTTCATCACGAAGGGATGGAGGGACTCACCTGTGCCGGGATACGGGGAGGGCGGCACACGTCGGACAGCGCAACCCCCCACCGCGGCCTCCCGCCTCCTTCTCCAAGCGCCCTCCCCGCGTCCTACTTGGCTTAATCCGGTGCTGAGTATTTATAGCTGCGGATGGGGCTGGGGAAGGGGCCAGGGCCGGGACAGGCCGCGCGGCCCCGCCGAGCCGGGCAGCGCCCGGGGCCACCGCGCCGCAGCCCCGCGGGGCCGGGGCGGGCCGGGCCGGGACAGGGGAAGGCCAGGCCGGCGCCGGCGGGGACACCGCGGGCGCTCCGCTCTTACCCCGGGCGGCTCCGCGGCCCGACCCCGCTCCTCACATCGCCCGCCCGGGCCCGCCGGGATGGGCCAGGCCAGGCCAGGCCCCGCCCGCCGCTCCGCCCCCCGGGGGAGGCGGCACCGGGGCGTGAGGGCAGGTCCGCTCGGGGCCGGGACCACCCACAGCCTGGCCGCCCTCCCAGCCGCGGGGCCGAGCCGAGATACCCCTGTACCCTGCCCTGTCCCATTCCACCGCCCCATTGTGCCCTGTCCCAGTGACCCGTCCCAGTACTCCCCATCCCAGTGCCCTATCCAAGTGCACCCTGTCCTGGTGCCCTACCCTGGTACTTCATTCTGGTGCTCTACCTCGGTGCACTCTGTCCCGGTGTGCCCTGTCCTGCTATCCCGTCCTGGTGCATCATTACGGTGCTCCATCCCAGTGTCTCGTCTCTCAGTGCCCCATCCCAGTGCGGTACAGACCCATATCCCCTCACAGACTCCAGACACACAGCTGCAGAGCTCCTGTGTTTATTGAGCAGGATGAAGCCGGGCAGGAGCTGCGTGTGCTGTGACCTCCACCCAGGGCATGCGGGAGCCTCTGGAAAAGGAAAGGGGCACAGGCACCCACAGCTGCACCACAGCACATGCTGCCCAGGCAGGGTTCTGCTGCGCTCCCAGGCACTGCCATGGGATGGATCCAGGGGCTCCGTCACTGCCCAAGGGAGGGACACTGCTGCGGGATTGATCCAGGGCCCCTGGTGCCCCTGTCAACGGTGCCTCTTGCGGATGGCAATGAGGTCCTGGTGGATGGTGCTGAAGCTGGGCCGCTTGTGGGGGTCATACTCCCAGCAGCGCTGCATCAGCTGGTACACCTCCTCAGGGCACTGCTCGGGGCGGTCCAGCCGCACACCTGAGGTAACAGGGATGGGAACATGGCAGCCTGGACCACCAGTCCCTCACCCCCCACAGCCCCATCTAGCCCTCCCATGGGCACAGCTCTACAGTAGATCTGCTGTGCTGGACCCACAGCTTGCAGTGGCCCTTGGGAGCCAGCCTTGGCTGTGTCCCCTACCCTGCTCCACTGCCTCCCGTGTCTGCTGGTTGCTGAGGTTGGCATAGGGGATGGCACCCAGGCTGAAGGCTTCCCACAGCAGAATCCCAAAGCTCCAGACATCGCTCTCCGAGCTGTATCGGCCTGGGGACATGGAGCAGGACAAATGGTGGCAGCTGGGGACACCTATGTCACCACTGACTGGTTGTGCCTTCACTCCTGAGGGCTGGGGTACTTTGGATCTCTGCCTCCCTCCCCAGGATCAGGCACGTGGGAGCGGGACAGTGCTGGACTCCTGGCTCCCAGCTGAGCTGTGGTGTGCCAGGCTGTGCCCAGCATCATCCCATACCATAATTGAGTGCTTCAGGGGCCGTCCACTTGACAGGGATCTGCTTCATCCCCCCTGTGGAGGCATAGATGCCATCCTCCTCCTCCCGTGACATCCCAAAATCACTGATCTTCAGGGTGTTCCTCTCCGTCACCAGGCAGTTGCGAGCAGCCAGGTCCCTGTGGCAGCCCCGAGCCATCAGCCATGCACCCGGCTGTTCCTGGGGCTCCAGGACAGTGAGGGATCCAGGGCTCTCCCTGCCTTGCCAGGGCCCACCTGTGGATGCAGTGCTTGCTCTCCAGGTACTCCATGCCAGCAGCAGCATTCTCTGTCATCCTGACCAGCTCCTTCACCCGGAGGTGGGGCCCCTCGCTGCGCAGGAAGCTCAGGAAGTCCCCCCCTGCACCCGGATTGTGGAGCTGGTGGGTGCCTGGGCACACCCATACGTGCCAGGGGGCTGTGGGTCAGAGCCACTCACCCTGCACCAGCTCCATGACAATGTAAATGGGCTGTTTCTGTGTGCAGACACCAATGAGCCGCACGATGTTCGGGTGCCTGTACTGCTTGAGGATCCTGCGGGGACAAGGATGAGCACTGCAATTGTGTGGGAGCCCAGCTGCCTCAGGCACAGGGTGCTCTACCGAGCTGGCTCAGGGACACAGCCCTCAGCACATGCCCTGCTGCAGACCCAGTGGAATTGAATAGCCCCAAGGATGGACAGACAGGATGAGACAAGCACACTGGCTGCACAGACCTGGCTTCCTGAAGGAACTTGGCCTTGAGCTCAGGCGGGAGGGTTTCCCGGCAGGATTTCACAGCCACAGCGGTGTTGTCAGCACGCAGGCGGCCACTGAACACCTCCCCAAAGTTACCCTGCCGAGACACAGGTACACTGGCTCAGCTCACCATGTGGCCCAAGGAAAACCCTGTTCTTCTGTAGACCCCTGTGAGGACAGCTGGGCCCTCCCCTAGACCCCAGAGCACCTCGACTCACCCGGCCAATGCGCTCCCCCAGCAACACATCTTCGTGGTTGAGCACCCATTTGTCCTGCAGCAAGCAACACTGGTGAGCTGTCCCCCAACCCACATTTCCCTGCAGTCCCCTCTCAGACAGCCCCAGAGGGGGTCCCCAGACCTCAGGGTCCCCCAGGCCTTAGTCCCCCCATCTAGCTGGAGAAGCATGCCTGGGGCTCCCAGCCAAGCCCTGGGAAGACGAAGGGGTCAGGCAGGGCTGCCCCTGCTCAGGGGGCCAGTCCCCCTTTGCACTGCCTGTGTCACCTTGGGTACAGCCCTGGCCAGGACGATGCCACTCTTGCGGGTGATGGGCTGCTGGCTCTGCAGGAGGTGCTGGATGAGCAGCGGGATGGTGGGGAAACTGTCCCCCTCCAGTCGGAACATGTTCTGCAGGAAGGGCGGCTGAGGGGTTGTGCCCAGCAGGGACCCCTGCCTGCTCATGTGGGGTTGCCCTGGCCTTCCCCCCTGCCCATGATCACTCACATCGGCAGCCTGGATGATGAAATGCCGGGGCTGCCCGTCCCACAGCACGCTGAGCACATACTCCTGCTTGCCCTGGCTCTCCCGCACCAGGAAGTCCCCACTGCAGGTCAGCAGCTCCTGCACCTCTGAGCGTGGGATGGCCCCATGATACCAGACCTGCTGGCACAGTGGCTTCTGCACCTCCGGGATCAGGGGCACGGGGGGGGGCAGCTGGAAAGAAACAGGGTGAGCCCAGCCATGTCCATCCCTGAGTCGTGCCAGAGGTGGGCAGCAGCGGTGTCCAGAAGCTGTGCCCAGGGTAGAGCTGGATGAGAGTCTGGAAGGGCTGGAACAGGGAGGGGAGGGGGCTGTGAGGCCAGAGGGGAGGGGGGGCAGAAGGGCCAGCTGGGTGGAGAGCAGGGTGACTGGAGGTGCCCAAGGACTCACCGAGTACTTGGGGCTGAAGATACCCGTGATGTGGTTCTTGAGGGTCTCTAGAGCACTGGCCCCACTTCTCTCCTGCTCCTGGGGGAGGTACAAGCTGTACGCCAGCTGGGGAGGGCCCCATCCCTGCCACTCCCAGGGCGTGGGAGGCAGGACTCACCGTGGAGGACACAGACTGCCGGTCCTCTGGCACAGGCAGGGCAGGCAGGGGCTCCCTGGCCCCCAGCTCTGCCAGCTTCCCTGCCAGCATGTCCCGCTGTGCCTGCAGCTTGGCCTGGGTGCAGAGGCAGCCCTCGAGCTGCTGCTGCGCCTCGAGCAGCCCCTGCCGCCTGCTCAGCAAGTGCACCCTGGGGAGGGGACAGGGTGGTCAGTACCCGCCGCCCTGACCCCTTGCTCCCCCTCCACTGCACCTCACCGCTTCCCAGGGCTCCAGCCCTGCTCCTCTTCATGGATCTCTGCCTTCAGCTCCCACACCTGCTGTTCCTTGCTGCTTACAGCCTCCGTGGCAGCCGCCAGCTCCTCCTCGACCGATGTCAGGCTGCAAGAGACACATGCTGTCATGCTGAGCCCCTACCCCTAACCTGTCCCTTGCCTGCGGCCAGCCCACTCACCAGTGCTGGACACTCTCAAGGGTCAGCTCATTCAGCTGCAGTTCCCCTGGTGCCAGGCTCTCTGTCTCCTCCAGCAGGCTCTCATCAAAGGACACAGTTGGTGGCACCTCGGAGTCATACCTGTGGGCACCCAGTATGGCTCTGCCTCCATCTGCTCTGTGCTGGCTGCCAGCAACAGTGGGTGGCAGGGCCATGCCCAGCAGAGAGGCTGCGGCTGCACAGGGCCATACTGGTGGCTCTGGATGAAGCTGCTGTACTCAGTGGCAGGGTTGATGGCCTCGATGGCACCAGCAATCTCATGGTGAATGGCAAGAACGTCCTCCTGTACCAGGCTGCTGATGCTGCAGTACTCCCCAAGGATCTCCTTTCTGCAAGAGCACTGCTGGTTCTGGGGGACCATGGGGGTGCCCAGGGGTTGGCAGTGGGGTGAAGGGCTGGCAGGGGGGTGTGAGATGGGGAGTGGGGCATGGGATGGGCAGTGGGGAACAGGACAAGCAGCAGGGGGGGCAGGAATCTTACAGGATGAGGACCATCTCCTGCTGCAGGCTGTAGAGGGACTGGTGCAGGCTGGGCAGCACCCGCTGGTAGTAGTGCTGGTGGTGCAGCGCAGCTGCCTGCACGGCCAGCACATATTGGTTGTGCAGGGCATAGAGCTTCCAGAGGCTGCGCACATACTTCTCCTTTGCTTTGTCCCGCTCTTTGTCTGTGGGGAGAGGCCGTGGAAAACACCAACCACCAGCCCACCACCAGTCCCAGCATTGCAGCACATCAGTGAGGGGCAAGAACACCTGGCAGGGCTGGGGCAGTGGTCAGGGGGTGTCGACCTGGGAGAGGGTCCCAGGGCAGGCAGGGCAACCAAGGCTGGGGCAGTTACACTATGACACAGGGATGCTCCTGACTCACAGCGTGGTTTCCCAAAGCCTCTGGACTTTTGCCTATCTCCTTGGGGGCCAGGCTGGGCTTTCCCCACACTGCCAACCCCAAGAGTCCCCACCCGCTCCAGGCTGGGCCATGATTCCCACAGGGTGCAGGATGCTCCAGCCATATTTGGCCCACAAGGGGAGCTGGGAGGGGATGCAGTGGGATGGAGCTGAGGGCCAGGCTGGCACCTTTGCTGGCCTCCTGGTACTTGCGTTTGGCCTGGGCGCTGTCACGTGCCAGGCTGCGGTACTGCACCTTCAGCTTCTCCATCTCCTGCTGTGTTGTCTGGGGAGGGACACGGTCAGGGAGCGGGGCCAGGCCACGGCCGCACTCCCCTGCTGGCCCCCACATACCCGGGTGTACTCCTGGCTGAGCAGCTGCCACTGCTCACTGAAGGCCTTGCGCAGCTGCTGCTTGTCGCGGATGAGCAGGCTCAGCTTGGCCAGCGGCCCTGCCACCAGCTCCTCTGCGTGCTGCCGCAGGATCTGGCTCAGCGTCTCCGTCCGGCTCGCCAGCACCCACCAGGTCTGTGGAACAGTGTGGGGACAGCACCCTCCAGCACCACACCAGGCTCTGCAAAGCATACTCCTGCTCTGGGGCATCCCTACCTTCTCCATCTGGCCACCATGGTCACCACGGAGCTGCCCAGTGCCCTCTTGCTTCTCCAGCTGGGAGAACATGTGGTGCAGCATCCCTGCGTACTCCCGGTCGCTCTTGGCACGCTGCGACATCCACTTCTTCATCAGCTCCAGGAGACGCAGCTCCCCGTCCTGCAGCCGCAGCAGCGCGCTGTGCCCCCGCGGGCACCACAGCTCCGGCCCGAAGCCCATGGCACCGTCTGGGTGGGGGGAGGCTGTGGGGTGCCAGCCCAGGCTGAGTCATGGCTACTGCCCCACACTGCCTGCACCAGTGGCCAGGGCCCTTTGCATCTCACACCCTCCCACCTCGTTGCCTGGCCTGAGTGGCAGGGCAGACCCTCCATACCCCCTACAGTCAGCCTTGCAAAGTGCATTCAAAGCAGTGGGGTGAGCACTCTAAGCCCTGTGGGAGCTGGAGCCTGCAGGAACAGTGCCAGGGAGGAGGAAGTGTGGGGTCAGACACAGCAGTGTCACCTCTGCTGCGCGTGGAGCTGCTCCCAAGGGCAGCACAGCTGTGTCCCCCATCCCAGCTGGGCACTAGTCCCTGTGCCTGTGCTGCCTGTTGGCACTGCCACCCCTGTGCTTGCAGTGTGGAAGCTCCCAGGGACCAGGGCACAACTGGGAAGCTGCAGGAGCAGGATGAGCCTGGACATGCCTCAGCAGCCGGGACTCCAGCATGGCCATTGGGAGCCAATTTGGGAAGCTGGGAGCCAAACCAGTTCCAGCAGTGGTCCCGGGGTGCTCTGCCCCTTGGTAAGAGCACAGCAGGAGCAGGAGAATGTTGGGGCACCTCCCTGCGCAGGGCAGGATGTACCCTGGCACAGCCCTTGACCCTGCCAAGGGCCAGGGCCTAGAACCCCCCTGCCCTACAAAGGTATCCCCTGTCCCTGCCAATGCCCTGCTGGGGCACAGGCCCTCCAACCTGCGTCTGCTGTGAGGTCCCTGCTGTGGGGCTGCTGCTCGCGTCCTGCTGGAACCGGGGCTGGTGTGGTCTGGACCCTGTGCAGCTCCAGCTCCTGGGGAGGAACAGGAAACCCGGGGCTGACCATACAGCCATTGCGAGATTTCCTGTGCTTCCTCCCCTCCCTGCCAGTCCCTGCACCCACGGCCAGCACTGGCTCATGGCTGTGCTGCAGCTGGGCAGCTCCCAGCCCCGTCGCCCCTCTCAGCTGCTTCCCACCAGGTCCTGGCACCATCAGGGTCCAGCCCTGTGTACTCAGGGCTCTACTACCACCGTGGAGCCTCCACTGAGCCCTGATCTGCGAGGGTCCCACCCAGCAAAGCCCCCTCAGCCATGTCTGGTCCTGTCTGACCCACAGCCTTGCTCCATGACTCTGCATCCCCAAGAGGCTACAGGACGTGTGGGTTCCCCAGGGCTCTGTGCAGTCCCACTGAAGGGTGGCCACCCTGTCACCACCCCCAAGCCTGGCCCACGTGACTGGGGAAGGCCTCAGGACAGAGCACCACCAGTGCCACTGCCAAGTGCCACCACACATCTCCATTGCTGGCACAACCCAGGTCAGCTCCACTCTGCTCAGCCTGGAAACTGCCTGGGTGTTTTGGGCTGAGTCCCCCCCCCTGTGCCCAGCAGGGAGGCCCCAGCTCCAGAAGGGTGTCACGGTCACTTACAGGACACTGTAAGACCAATTCCACTTTTAGAGGAAGTCATGGAAAAAGTGTGTCAGGCAAGAGCTTTGCTGACTTGCCTTCCCGGCTGAGCAATGTGGGATGGTCACGCCACAGAGCAGGTCCATGGTAGCCAGGGGCTGCCACGGTGATGCTTCTCCCATCCCCAGCATCCTCCCGGGCAGCACGGGTTCCCTCCCTGCCTGTGCCACGCTTCCCTGGAAGCCCCGAATGCTGCCTGCCCCCAGCCCGGCTTCACGCGAAGAGGAAGAGCAGGGTGAGCTGCAGAAGAGGAAGAGCAGGGTGAGCACGCTGCCGTCCCTCCACGCCGCGGGGAACTCGCTCCCGACCACAGGAAGCCGCTGTGGGCACAGCAAGGCCGAGAGGCTCCACAGAGAGGAGCTGACTCTGTGAGCAAGCGCTGCCCCGACAGGCCCTCCTGTGGGGGACGGGACCCTGCAGGGAGCTTGGGGAGGCTGAGGTGGGCTGTATCTGCAGCTTGGCCACGTCCAGCCTGCCCATCCCTACACCAGGGGCACCGTGCTCCAGCTGCAGGCTGCCGCAAGACATGGGGGCTGCAGCTGATCCCCAGGCTGCAGGGGAGTCTCAGCCTGCACGCTGTGGGAAGAGGTGGAAGGCACCCAGACTTTTGAGCCCCCACCCCTCCTCCACCCACCACAGCCAGTTCCCGAATTAGCTGCCTGCAGTGCAGGTCCTCATAAAAAGCTGCTTCCCCTTGCTCAGGTGAGGGACAGTCCCTGCCTGTCCCTACCACATCCGCTGCCACACATCAGCTCCTGCCCACAGCCAGGGAACGGCAGTCCCTCGCTCGGGTGAGGGGGGTGTGTGCAGGCAGGGCCCAAGGCCCCTCTCCTGCAGCTGCAGTGTAGATCCAGGTGCCCCTGGGGCCCGTGGCCCCCGTGGCCAGGCTGCCACCCTGGTCAGGGCACCCAGAACACACAGAGAACAGGCAGCAGAGCTGGTTTGCATAGTTCTGAACATTTAATAACTCAGTCTCTCTAGCGTTATATCCACATCCATTAAATTAAAAACAGGCTCAGGAGGCAGCTCCTGGCTGATTAAATTACAAGAAAAAATTACTGTGCACCAAAAAGTTGTTATAGAAAAATAGTCCTGTGGCCCCCAGCCAGCGGCTCCATCCGTGGCTGGCGCAGGTGGGAGCCCGTGCCACGGCCCCAGTGTGTGGCGGCGGACGGCAAAGGGGCTCGCGGCACCAGCCCCCAGCCCGCGGGGAAGGGGCAGCGAGGGAAGGGGCTCCGGGGGGGAGCAGAACGGATTGTCACCAAATGGGGGCAAGGCACATCAGGGGGCTGGGGCTGCAGGGACGCCAGGCACTGCCTGGCACAGGTGGGGTGCAGGCAGAGCTGGGGCAGTGCTGGCACCAGCGCTGCCTGAGGGCAGAACACGAGGGCCTGGGGCAGCCCCTCAGAGCAGGGTCTGTGCGAGGGGTCCCTGCCCAGGCTGTGGGATGCACCGCAGGCACAAGGGAAGGCGGTGCCTGGCCCCACACTCCCCGGTGCCAGGGCTCCTGCCCACTGCAGGTAGCCATGGTGGGATGGGCAGACAGTGGGCAAGCAGGCAGCAGCAGCCGAGGCCTGGCCATTATTGCTGTTGGAAGGGCACCGGTGGAGGCGGACAGGTCCAGCCAGGTGGCAGGGAGCCAGAACACAATGGACCAAGCCAGGGTTGCAGCCTGTCATGCCAAGGGTGGCAGGGACAGGGGGACACCATGCCATGGGCTGTGCTTAGCCCTGGGGGGCAGAGCCACCCCTGCCCCAACCAGCCCACCCTGAGCCATGGCAATCGAGAGACCCCACATGCTGCCTACCCTGAAGGACTCAAGGGACCCCAGGCAGCAGCTGCCCGCCCAGGGTAGGAGACACAGCTGCCAGCACAGGGGCAGGGGCCCCACAGCCACCAAACACCCCAGCATGTGGCACAGAATCGATGCGGGGCCGGGAGAGATGGTGCAAGACTGGGACAGTGCCGTGCTGGAGATGGTGCCAGCAGGGCCGTGCCAGGCCACCCAGGCTGGGGCAGAGGGACAGTGCCAGTGGGTGGGAGCCCCAGGCTGCTGGAGTGCAGGAAGGGGACAGGGGCAGAGTCTGGGCCCCTCGGCCTCACCTGCCCCGGTCCCGTGGTGCTGGGCAGGGAGGAGGGAGGGGCAGGAGGGCTCATCAAAGGGCACTTTGGTCTCTGATGAAGGCAGTCCTCTCACTGTGGGCCTCGTAATCCTCACCGTCCGATTCGGAGGGGCCCTCCTCCTGCCAGATGTCGGAGGGGAGCCCCTTGTAGGAGATGATCCCACTGTCCAGGGCATAGACCTTCACGCCCCGCAGGCTGAAGCCTGACCGTGCCTGCAGCACCAGGAAAATGGTGACAAAGATGACAACAATGAGGACGCAGCTGAGGCTGGCGATGAGGACAGGGAGGTTGACTGGAGAGGGGGCCTCAGCCGGCCCCTCACCATCTGCCAGGGCAGGGGATGCACGGCTGCTCTGTGTCTGGTGGGAGCAGGAGAGGTCCAGGCTGCTGAAGTGGGAGTGCGCAGGGCAGGTGAGGCACTGGTTGGGGCCGGGTCCCACACAGGTGGCGCAGGAGGGGTGGCAGGGCAGGCAGAGGTGGGGCGCGATGGGCTCCACGCTGTTCTCCAAATTGTAGTGCGTGCTCTGGACACCGGGTGCAAAGCCAGGAGGGCAGTGCTTCAGGCAGCTCTTCTGGTGCAGGTAGTACCCCTCCTCACAGACTGCGGGACAGGCAGGGTCAGCACGGGCTGGTAGTCACCTCAGCCCCCAGTCCCCTCCCCACCAGCTCCACACTCACCCACACAGGTCTGGCTGGGGGTGAGGGTCTTGCAGCCACTGCTCTCCAGCTGGTTGGAGAGGCTGGGGGAGTCGGTGGCTGTCCCATACAGCACAAGTGTGAACTTGGTCAGCGTGCCTGCAACGACGCGGGGTGAGGACCACCAAGGTGCCTGCGAGACCACCCATGCTTGGGACAGACAGGGGGGCCTTGCAGTGCTCCCCTCCACAGCTGCCAGGGGACAGCAGGGCTGTGTGCACTACCTGGGAGAGTTCCTGATATAGGGCCATGCCCCTGCACAGGGCTGTCTATGGGGCAGGGAGGTCAGGTCAGCTGGCATGGGGTCACCTGCTGCCTAGACCCCACTGCCCCAGAGGGGCTGCATCCCATCTCACATGCCCAAATCCAGCCCCTCCCCAGCCAGGTCACCCAAAACATCGGAGGTGTTATCGGCCACTCAGCTTGGGAGCAAGGGGGTGAAGCTGGGTAACAACACAGTTCCCATCTCAGACTTAGAGGGAGGCAGTGGAGGGGAAGGCTGAGCCCTACCATAGTTGTTGGCGTCACTGGTGTTCTCAATCTCCAGCACCCACTCTCCAGAGGGGTCCTCGTCCCACGAGTGTGTTGTCATGAAGGCCCAGTCATTGAAGCCATCGGCCGAGAAGTCGTGGGGCCTGGGTGACGGGGGCAAGAGGTGGGTGCCAACATATCCTAAACTCACCTGTGCCAGCCCGGGTCGGGGACCAGCCTGGAGCACCCCACAGCCTGGCACCTACCTGGCAGCCAGGAGGGTGGAGCGGGTGCCCATGGGGCTGACCAGGTGGATGGCCAGGTCCCCACGCCGGTTGTAGGACAGCGTCAGCCTGGCCTGCGCGTGTTCCAGCCGGCTGATGTAGTTGGCTTTCCCCAGGCAGGCGTCCACCTTCCGCCGTACCTCCAGGCGCTTCCCAATGTCCCTGCCGAGGTGGGGCATGAACGAGGCCAGTCCCAGACCAGGGGGACATGACAGAGTGCCCCAGTCCCTACTCTCCACTGTGGGGCTCTGTGGCTGTCCCAGGGATTAAGCACTGTGTGCCAGGGCAGCTGGACAGGAATCAACCCCGCAGTGGATGGGAGTGGCAGCATCTCGGTGCTATTTCCCGACGGGTGCCAATAGTGTCCCAGCTCCAGGGTACGAGGAGGTCTGTGCTGCCCAGAGCTGCCTCCCCAGCCACCACCCTGTGCCAGCCCTGAATGGGCCCTTTATTCACACATCACAGGCCAGCTATACCCTGCACAGCATGACCAGGGATGGGACGGGCACAGCCTTCCCCATCCTGCTGCTGGCATACAGCTGTTCTCCCTACCAGCACCGGCTCTGGTGCCAGTGCAGGATGTGCCCACTGTGTCCCCCCCTTGGCTTCATCCCCAGAGGGTTAGGGCAGGGACCAGCCCTGGCTCCCTCCACGCCCAGGCGCCCCCAAGGAGCGCCCCAGACAGACACGAGATTGCACATGTTGTGCTGTGGCGGCAGCAGCCAAGCAGGAGTCAAAGGAGCTTCTGTCTGGCCCCTGAAAAGCCCCTCTGTCCAGGGTGTCTTGTGCTGGCTGTGCCCCGACTGCAGTGCCCCAGCCTGCCCGCACCCGCCAGCCCAGCCCCACAGCGGGTAGGCTCAGCAGCTGACATCGGTGCTGGACAGCTGGAGGTGCCTTTCCCAGCTCTCCCCAGGCTCTCACAGGAGGATGCTCTGGGGGTCTCAGCAGCAGCTCAGCCCCTGCTCTGAGCCCAGAGGCTCTCAAGTTCCTGTGTGGAACAAACACCGGGTGATGCCCTCCCAGGCTCACCAGCCCTACCTGGGCTCTGCGAGGATGTCGATGACGCACTTCCTCTGAGGTCCCACTGTGGTCCAGTTCTTGGCCAGGCTCACCATGGCCCCAGCATCCAGCAGACCGTAGCCGTAGGAGTGGCTGACTGTGGACAAAGAGGGTACACTCCTGAGGGTACCCAGAGGGGGACATTTGCCCAGCCATGCTGCATGCTCACGGGGGCCTCCTGCCTCCTCCACCCGCCAGGGCTGCCAGCGCGCTCTGCCCCAGCACCCCCAGGCTAGTGGTGCATGTTGGAATGGGAGCCCCTGGTCCCTCCCCAGCACCCTGGTACCTTTGCGACCAACACCGTTGGTGACCCAGTCATTGGCATTGAGATGAGCTGGCTTTGAGGTCTGCACCACCAGGTGCTGCATGTCCCGCCAGGTCAGGTTCTTGCTGCAGGGAGACACAGGGCTCAGGTCAGTGCCAGCTACTGCTGGCCCCATATAGTGTGTCCAGGTGCCACTGCCATGTGGGGCTGGCACAGCCACCCCTGTCCAGCCCCCTCTGTCTTGCCCTTACTTGGCTTCCAGGGCAAGGGCAATGATGCCAGCAGCCAGGGGTGCCGAGGCTGACGTCCCAGTGTGCAACTCGGTGCATTTCTGTCTGAGGTCAGTCGTCACCTGCGAGGAAGAGTGCCGGGCTGGGTGCTGCAGGCCCATCCCACCCCCAGAGCTCCAGGCCTGCAACAGCCCCTACTCACAATCTGCTTCTCGTTCTGGTTGCCGCTGCTGTACGTGGTGGCGAGGGTGGAGGAGCAGGCCTCGCTGTACCAGGGCACGTTGCCGTACTGCGTGGTGCTGCTGATGGACAGTGTGTAGATGCTGTTGGTGTAACCGTCACAGTTGCAGCTGTCGTGCTCACGGCCCCCGTTCCCAGATGCCCAGACGAAGATGGAGCCCAGCCCCCCTCGGCCCTAGCAACAGAGACAGGGTGAGGGCTGGCACCAGCACTGCTGCAGGCAGGAAGCCCCAGGCTGGAGCTGGGGACAAGTGGACGGTGCCAGTCTCGGGGCTCCTGCAGCCTGAGTGGGAAAGACTGAGCAAATGCAGCTGCGACACAGGGGACACCAGGACACCCTGGTCACAGCCTCGACAGAGGCTCCAGGCTGCCCCAGTGGCTGAGACACCAAGTGGCAGGAGGTTCTGCCAATGTGATGCTTCCAAAAGCCAAAGCCTTTTTCCTCTCGAAAGTCACCCAGGCTGACTCCGCCTCCGTGGGATTGCAGTGCCTGGCAGTGCTGAGGGAGCCCACGGCACAGTCCCAGACAAGGCTCGGCACCCAAACGAGGCAGCTCCCCTTGCAGCAGGGGTGACAGAGCCGGCGCAGCACTGCTCGTGTGTCTCTGTAGGGAATCCCGGGCGGGACACAACACAGCTCCCCGGGCAGACGACACTGCCAGCACATGGGGATAGTGGGGGAGGACAGGCAGAGGAAGCGAGGGTGAATAGCTGGCACAAAACCAGACAAGAATCAGCAGAGGGCTTGGGAGAGCAAGGAAAGACCGTCCCTCATAGGATCCCTCCCAGTGAGGAGCATAGGGCTGCTTGGAAATGCAGCTGGGAGGAGTCCTGACTCAAAGCCATCACACAGGAAGAACAAGAAAAACCAACAGAGCCCGATCCAGGATATGGACTGGTAGACAGTTCATCTCGGGAGGGCCAGGAAAATGACCAGGGCAGGCAGAGAAAGAGAGACCTGGGGGAAGGGGCAGGAGCCAGGCCAGTGGCCCCTGGCAAACCTTCCTGCTCACCTGGCTGACCCCACGGAAGAAAGCCTCCTCTGCCAGCCGGGCCGGGCCATCCACAGTCTTGCCATCATCCTCAGGGCCCCAGCTGGCACTGTAGATGTGGATGTGGTTGGGGTTGAGGCCCAGGGAATGGGCCTCCACAGCATCAGTCACCTCCCCATCCAGCATGCGCACGCCTAGGGCCAGAGAGCAGACGTCACGAGCGACTGGACGGGGCAGGGTGGTCACAGTGCCACTGGCAAGAGCCCTCCAACCCCTGCTGCCACCTGTGCCACAGGCTGTCACAGGGCTGCTCCAGCCAGCAGTGCTGAGGTCCCCAGCTCAGCTGCTCCAACGTGCCCTCAGCACCTGCAGCGCCCAGCACAGGGCAGGGCAGCACCCACCTCCGATCCTGGCATTGTAGGCCACACCAACACCGCAGATCCCGTTGTTTGCCACGGCAGCCACTTCCCCGGCGCAGCGTGTGCCGTGTCTGCAGCCAAAACAGGACACAGCACACTTGTAAGGGGCACAAGGAGTACAGGGCTGGGCACTGGCTACAGCCCCAGCAACCCCCACCCACGCTGCCTCCTGTACCCCCGAACCAGGTGGCCAACAAAGGCTCCTCCACCTGCCCTCCCGTTCCAGAGCCAGGGCACTCAACGGCACACACCAGCAAAGGGTAAAGGATGCTGCTCATGTCGGAAAGGGAGTCAAGGGGTTCCCCATGGGGCAGAAGTGTGCTGCTAGCCCCACAGTTTCCCGCACCTGGGCTCTGCATCCTTGCCACTCCCTCCTGCCTCACCTGTTGTCGTTCATCTGCGTGTAGCGGGGCTGCGGGTCTGGGTCCTGGTCATTGACATCAAAACTCGCCCCTGGGTCCTGGAAGTCAAATTGGGCAGTTGGACCCTGTCTACCTGGGCCACCGAGCCCCACTGCCCTTGCTCCATGACTGCTCCACAGTTGGTCTGTGCAGGGTGGGCAGGCTCCAGTCCCACCTCCAAGTCCCACCATGGCGCACAGCAGCCCTGCCCCTTGCAGACCCAGGGCTGCCCCGTGCAGACACAGCCACCCGGACCAGCTCCTGTAGCACTCCGCCCTGCAGCATCACCCACACTCACATAGTTGGCCTCCAGGTCAGGGTGGTTCTTCTCAATGCCATCATCCAGGATGGACACCACAATGCCCTTGCCTGTGTATCCCTGCTCCCAGGCCTGACGCACATTCAGGTCCCGCTGGTTCGTGTTGTACTGCCAAGAGAAACCCTGGCACTAGGAGCTGCACCCAGCCATGGGGACTGTGGCAGGGGTGTGACCAAAGCCCTCCCAGTGTTCACCCTGCTCTGCTGTGGGTGGGGACGAGGAACCCTGGTGACCCAGGCAAAGGGCTGGGCGCAGCAAGCCAAGGAAAGCTGCTCTGAAAGCAAGACTCAGCCCCAGACTCTGCTTGGGTCCCAAAGAGAAGGTTCCCTTTGCAGAGATCAGGCTTGTGCCCAAGTTCCAGGATGCAGACAGGGGCACAGACCCATTACCCATTCCTGGGCCAGGCAAAGGGCTGCACACACTAGTTCAGCCCTGGGCCCTCCCAGCCTTCTGGCAGGGAGCCACAGCTCTGTGAGCAGAGCCTCTTCCCTAAGGTGAACCCTTCACACAGCACCAAGTGGCTGCCTCAGGCCTTCCCCCTTCTCTTTCTCCTCCCCACCAGCCTGGCAGCAGCTGCCTGACAGCAGTTCCTCAGGTGTTGAGTCTACATCCCCAAACTCACACTCACCATTGTGACCACACACCCCTCGTCACCCAGCACTCACCAGGTACCACTGCTGTGGGAACTTGGGGTCCGTGGGCTCCATGAAAACGTCTCGCTTGGTCCTGCGCTTTGCCACCTGCTGCTCCAGCCACTGCACCTGGGGGCAGAGACGGCATGGGGTCCCCCACCGCCCCCTCATGCCAGCAGCTCCCTGGGACCCCACCCTGAGCCCACTTGGAGGGGCTCTCCCTGGGGAGCTCACAGACAGCCCTGGCCTGGCAGAGTATCAGACCTCCCAGAGTTAGGGCAGCCCCCTGCCCGGTCATGCCTTGCACAGGCTGCGCTCCAGCAGAGCGGGACGGTCAGAGTGCTGAGCTCCACTGAGCTGTGAGCTGCCAAGAGCCACCGTGCCACACACCCTGCAGGGCCTGAGCCAGAGTCCCTCCATACTGCTGCACTGGGATCCAGCACTGCCCTGCAGATCTCGTCCCATGTACGAGGACACAGAGCTCTCCCAGGAGCAGAGGCTGCCCTGGGACTGCAGCAGACCACAGGCCAGTGGCACTGGCTCCACCACCCCCCTGCTCTTGCTGGACACACGCTGGGCTTCCACCAGGGTCTGCCAGGGGATGGTTAAGGCAGCTCAGCCCCATTCTGTGCCCAGTGCTGGCTCACATGCCTGCGTGAAGTGCCCGGGACCAAGGCCAGGCCCTCCCCCGCACGTACCTGCGGTTCCCTGGCCAAGCGGCTGTGCCAGGGCTGGTGGGGTGAGAGGGAACGCTTCACCACACCACGGTGCCGAAAGTGGTAATAGTCGCCAAAGATCTGCAACGGAAAAATGCCGTTCATGGGACAGACACGAGAACCTGGTCTCCCCAACTCACCGCCCCCCCCACCTGCAATCCTGAGCCCCAGGTCTGTCATGGGCAGGCTGGGCCCCCCACTCCAGTGGCAGCTGGTGCTTGTGTCCAGGTACACAGGGCAGCACCTCCTGTGAAAGGCTGTGGCAGCTGGTGACAAGGCAGCTGGGGAGACCCTGGGGCTGCAGAAGTGCAGTCTCCGCACACTTCATCCTCCTGTGGGTCCCCACATGGCAGCAAGTCCCAGATTATCCAAAAAGGCTGCTGTCCTAGCAGGAAGGCCCAAGGCAAGCAGCGGCAGGGAGGAATGGGTCTGTTGAAGCCAGCCTGGGTGAGGCACCAGCCTCAGGAGACAAAGCCACGGTTCCTCTCCCAGCACCAAACAGTTCCTGGTGGAAGAGGGTCCCAGGGGCTCCAAGCCCCTTGCCCTAGGTGGTCCCAGCCAGGGCAGGGTCTGCATCAGCCCCTGCACCCACCTCTGCACGCCTGGACAGGCCGCTGGCAGAGGCCTTCTCATCAAGCATCCCACTAGAGCACCCACCCAGTGCTAGTCTCTACATGGGGCACAGCCAGCTCAGTGGGGCAGAGCAGGGGGGCACACAGGCGTCCGACCACGGCAGGGTCTGACCCCCACTGCCAAGGAGCCAGGCTGTGCTACCCCAGCTCTACTCCCACGCATGCAGGGACAGCCCAACCTGGGACTCCAGCACAGTGGGGACTGGGGCAGGCTGGGACCCCAGCACAGCCCAGCTGGGGCAGGATGGGACCCCAGCACAACCAGGCTGGGGCAGGAGGCCGTGTCACCGCCCAGACAGTTATTTTTAAACTCCAAACCCTCTCCAGCACTGTCATTTCCATATCCCTTCCCGCACGTCCTGGGGCTGGCAGATGCAGTGGCCCCACCCCAGCCACCCAGAGCCTCCTAGCCCAGCAGCCTGCCTGGACTGTGGAGAAGTGGCTGAGCACCCACCCAGCCTCCTGGGAGCCACAGAGCCCAGGCAGCAGCTGCAGGCAAGATCCGGCTGCCCAGGTTGTGCCAGAGCTGGCAGGGCTGGGCTGCAAGGGGTGTAGGAACACGAGGACACCTTGTCCTTCTTCATCTCAGGCTGCCCCAAAACAGTCTGTTTGTGGCTAACAAATCTCCCCAGCTTATCAGAGCTCTGCAGATGTGCTGCCAGTCTGGACAGCCTGGGCCAAGCAGGGAGGGAAGGTGCACCTGGCTGAGCAGCACCCTTAGCCTCAGGGCAGCAGCTACGGGTTGTGGTCATGCACTTCACCCCAAACTCTGGATCTGATCCTCTGGCACATCGTGTCCCCCCAGAATAGCCTGGGATGCCTGGCAGTTCAGAAGCCTTGGGGAGGTGCCGAGGTGCAAAGCCTCTGCCATGGGCTGGCGGGGGAATGCAAAGTGCAGGCTGCTTACCCTCCCCCAGCATCCCTCACCCCCTCCAGGGGTACAGACAGAGCCCCAATTGTTCCTGCACACAGATCCTGGCTCTGCCTGGTCATCCGACTGGATTAGGTCTGCACAGACAGTGTGGTGGCAGCCAGGAGCCAGCCAGCCCACACGCTTCCACCCTAATCCCTATAGTCCCTGTCCTCAGCAAGGGCAGAGCCACCCCCCAGCACCGTGTGTCCCTGGTGCCACCTCAGTGCTGCTGCCCAACCTCCTGCCACAACTTGAGGCCACCCCAGCCAGCCTCAGGGCCAGAAGGCTGCCCACACGCCTGCTCACAGCCCTGGGAGAGGGGCAACATGTTGGACCTGAAGCCCACTGGTTTGGGAGACAGGAGCACCCTATCCCAGGCTGGCACTGTCCTGCCAGCACAGCCCAGAGTGGGCACCAGTAGTGCCCTTCCCTGTGTGCCCCTCCTCTGCACAATCCCAGTGGTGCAAACCCCCATGCTTCCACCCCACTGCCACACCCGCCCCCCTCCTCTGACCCCACCTCCCCACCCTGTCCCCTGGGTCATCCTCAAGGCCACTGGCACCAGTCATGGGCCCTGCCACCCCTCTGCCCGAGGTGCCGCTGGCCCCCGCTCTGCAGGCAGCAGTGGAGCCGGGAGTACACCAGGACAGCATGGCTTCAGTGACAGTGTCCAGACCCCAGGCTGAGGCCAGGATCCTCTCAGATAAGGACCCTGGGGGCCTCTCACTGGGGCACTGCCAGAAGCACCCAGTCTCCCTCCTCCCAGCCTGACGGTGCATCCTGTCCCAGCGACATGCACCCCAAGAGCAGCAACCTAGAAACCTCCTGAGGACGGAAAGCCTGGCTCATTCCAGCCCTTCTCTTCCCACCAGGCCACTATGGCCCCCCTGCAAAGCCCAGGCCAGACAAGCCTTGTCTAGCAGCACAGACACCGGGACAGGCTCCAGAATGGGAGAAAACATGCCTGGACCAGGAGCTCCCGCCACAGCCCGGGCTGTCACAGCCGCAGGGCTTTGCCTGCAAGGACGGCCTCACTGCAGCTCCACCAGCTGTGAGGGGCCAGAGAGCCAGGGAGAGGCAGCCTAGGAGAGGCAGCCTCCAGCTACAGCACCATGGTGTGGGGAGAAGGCGAGGGCTGAGCTGGGGCAGAGCCTCTATGGCTCACTGGGACAGACCCCAGAGAGGCCTTGGCACCCAGCTGAGGCACAGGGCCCTGCAGGGGTAAAGACACGGCCAAAGAGCCAGTGCCCCTCGGCCCTGGCAGCCAGGCCTGGGACCTAGCACCACAGTGGGACGGGAAGCACTGCCAGGAGCAGGCTGATGGCATGTCAGCCCCATGCACACTCCAAGTGGTCTTGTCAGAGATCCGGTCCGGTGGGACATGCCCTGGGCAACTTTCTCAGTCCCCTCTGCACAGCAGTAGCTCTGGCCTGATAAGTTCTTTCCCCTGAGATCGGCTCTGAGCCACTTCCACGCTGTCAGCACCTGCATGAGGCCGTGCCACGGCCCCCACAGCACAGACACTCTCAGTGGAGACCAGCCACAATCCCCACAATTCCCTCCTCTGGCACAAGACCCAGAGGATTCAGGGCTCCCTATCCCAGGGGCCCTGTGTACCCAGCGCCTGTGCAAGGCTCCTTTCAGACCGCAGGAAAAGGCCCCGCTGACTCCTGCAGCAGCCACCTTTCCACCACCATGGCTCCCAGCAGCTGCTGGGAGGTCCTGACACCGCAGCTACCAATTGTGCAATTTCCTCTGGGATTTCACCCCGTGCTTCCTTCCCGGAGAGCCAGCTCAGCCTAGTCCCTGGCTGAGGGCAGGGAAAGCAGAGCATGGCGGGGACCTGCTGACACACCTTCTGCCAAGGCCAGTTTAGGGCCAAGGACATATGGCTGCTGTCAGACCCGCTCGGTGAACATCCCAGAGACACTGTTGCAGCCCTGGCTGAGCCGAGGCCGTGCCATGCTAAGGCAGCTCACACCAACGGGAACCAGGAGTCCTCCCATCCTCCACCAGCACACAGTACTCCCAGTCCAGTTCTTTCACGCTGAGATGGGCTTTTCCTCCATCTCCCTCCAGCAGGGAGTTGCCATGCCATGTTATGCCACACCATGCCATCAGACCATCCCGCTGGCAGGGGGAGGCTCTGGCTCCATCCAGGTAATTGCAGCCCTTGAGTCAAGGCAGGGGAAGCTGGAAGGCTACAGTAAACAGGCACAAACACAGTGGCCCTGCTGCCAGAAAGAGCACCCCCAAGCTGGCTCCAGGGCCAAGCTCAGCGCCCATCCAGACCACGGCAGAGGACACTGGTTCCATGGGGAGAGGGAAGTGGAGGACTTACCGGGCCCAGGTTAAGGAATCCATGCTTCCTGGCCAGCCTGTCAGCCTCCTGGGGCCCCGCAGGGACAAGCACAGCCCAGGTGTTGGTGTAAATATGCTGGGCCAGCACCTCCTGAGCCAGGAGAGCAAAGGCAACCACCAGAGTCCAGAGCAGCAGCAGCGAGCAGGGCCTCAGATCCATCAGAGAATCGGGGTTCCTTGAGCTGGGGAGCAGGAGGGTCCCAGGAGCGGCAGGTCCAGTGGCTTCCCAGCGTCAGCACTCTGAGGCGTGCCGGCCTCTATGCCCTGCTGGTTCCCACTCAGCCCAAGCCCTCATGGGGCTGAGCCCACAAGAGCACGGGAACAGGCCGTCTGGGACAGCAGCACGATCTGCAGAGAGACAGGGCAGTAGTCAGGTCCAGGGTGCCTCTCCTCAGACCCAGGGAGGGCAGGCTGCATCTTGCTAAGCCATGGCTCTGGCATTGGGCAAGGGGACCCTGGCACATGGCACCCACTGCCCACTGTGGCACATGGACAGCCGAGGAGGCGCCTGGCTCGGCGGGGTGCCCGGCATGCCTGCCTCGGCACTGAGCTGCTGTTTACCTTGCCTGTTGCCCAATGTTTGCTTACAAACACAGGGAACCAAATGGGAGAGGAGAGGGAACCGAAGGAGGGGAAAGGCAAGGCAAGGGACACTGCTCCTCCTGCCACCACTATACCTGCTTCAACTGGGATGGGAATATCTGGGCACAGAGCTAGGAGTAACTGGGATGGGAGGCCTGCCTCTTCAGTCCCAAGGGGAGACCGTAGATGTCCTCAGGCACTGTGTGAGGAACTCCAGCTAAATTAGAGACTGGAAGGAGGAAAGCCACGGGGAGCCTCTGCTCTCCAGTTAGCAGACCCCAAGTCCACACTTTTACAGACATCGACCAGGCAATGCCTGGCAGCTGTGCCAAGCGCTGCACTGCCTGTCACCAGCAGCAGCTCAGCTCTGCCCTTCCTCTGGAGCACAATATGGTGACACCAGTGTGACTCATCCTCACAATAGGGACAAAACCAGGACCAGGAGAAAGGCCACGCCGTCACCTCCAGCACAAACCCAGGGATGCCTGGGGATCGCTTACACATGGGAGGGCAAATCCAAGAAGTTAGTGGGGACAGAGGAGGAGGGAGTGGCCCACCCAGCGCCAGGGAGCCCATGACATGACGGTGCCGGAGCAAGCTCCACACACAGAGCTCCACAAGGGCTCTGGAATACCTGATCATGCTTCAGAGACAACAGGAAAGGTGAGAGCTAGCAGTGCCCAGAGAAGCCCCATCCCCCTCCGGCCACAGCGAGCCGGGAGCCTGTGGTGCTGCCAGCGGAGAGAGCTCCTGGCAGCCGCCGGAGACCTCGCCACAGGCTGCGGCACAGGCAGTGCTGCAACTCCGGCACAGTGAGGCTTCCCCTCAGCCGGCCGCGGGCCGGGCCGCCCCGTCGAGGCACCCGCCGGAGGCCGGACGGGAGTCCCGCGTGCAGAGCGTGCCAGGGCCCACAGCAATTTCCCGTGGGAAAGGCTTCCAGAGCACCTAAGGAAGGGGGAAAGCTACCGCAGGAGGAGAGAGCAAGAAGCACAGACAAGGGAACACTGTCTGCCGCGGCCGATCTCCACACCAGCACCCGGCCCCGGAGCCGGGCAGCCTGCCCCACCTCGCTGGTCGCGGCGCCAGCAGCCACCCCGCTCCGGCGGCGACCGCTCCACGTGGGGACAACGCTGCCCCGGGAAAAGAGCCCGGACCCCGGGAGGCCTCCACGCCGGACCCGGCGTCTGCGAACCGCCTGGTGCGGGGACAGCC
>NW_020884997.1:914682-948954 GCF_003945725.1 Corapipo altera
CCTCGTGGGCCTGCCCGTGCCCACCCGGGGGGTACCTGTGCCAACCGAAGCAGGAGACCTGGATCTGCCCCGTGAGAGCCGTGACCCCCCCATGGGCTCCCGGCGCTGACCAGGGGTACGAGGGCACCTGCAGCAAAGGGCACACAGAAGACGCCCCCGTCTCCCGCCTGGTGCAGCAGGTGGTTGGTTGTGCTTCAACATGGGGCTGGTGAGACATGAGCCCAGTCAGACCAGCCTGTTTCAGCCCTGGCAGCCCCCGGAGAAGAGAGCTCCCCAGCCAGGCTATGGGAATAACACCAGCCTTCCCATGAGGTCCGTACCATGGGGCTGTGGCCCCAGGTCAGTGTGCAGCAGCCTGAGAGAGAAACTGTCTGGAAAGCAGCAATACAAGGAAAATCCATTAGCCCTGTTTCAGGAGAGAGACTTCCACCAAGGAGAAAAGGTGAGAAGTAAAAGGACTTCAGTAATTTGTAAAAACAATCCACTGTGTCACAAGCAACACAAAAGCAGCGGAACCCAAACTGACCTGAACCCAAACCTGAATCCTCCGCACCTGCAATGGCTCTGGCAGCCCCAAGCAGGAGCAGGTCCTAGTGCTCCTTACAGAGGAAAGGAAGTCACTCGGATATCATGATCGAGATCATGAAGCGTTAGCAATCGCACAGGAAACAGTCACCTTGGTAACTGAAATGCTGAGAACAGCCCAGAAAATCTGGCACAGGGCAGGTTTCTGTGCTAACTGGGTTGGTTCTGCAGGGACTCGGGCTGGGCAGACCCCAGCATCCAGCCCAAAGAGCTGCACCAGGAGCCACCGGCCACAGGGGCTGTGGTACCCCAGGCCCACCCTCAGGGCCACGGTCCTGCTGGGGGGCCAGGCACACCGTGGACAGGCAGCACTCACCCCAACGCCACCTCAGCGTGCTTGGAAGTCGTTCCTGCAGCTGTTCAGCCCAGGCCGGTCCTTGGTTGCACAGCAGAGCTGGCCATGCCCCACGGAGTTATATAGAGGATATGTGGATGGGGGCAGACCCAGTGGTGGGAGGTGGGCTGGTAGGCAGGCTGCCTGCCCCACCCACGCACCTTATCTTCCGATGCCTCCTTTGGGCACCGGCAGCTATGCCAGGGCAGGTGAGGTGCCACTGCACCTGGCCCTGTGACGTATGGTGCCAGGGAGAGGAGCTGACAAAGGGCCCTTGTCACCATGGGCTTACCGCGGTGCCGCGGGGCAGGCAGGCAGGAAGCACTGCACTCTTACATAAATCGCTGGCCTGGGACCTGCACTGACCCCGCTGCCCTGCCAAAGACAACGCCTGGCCTGAAGAGCACCTGGCTGTGGGTGGCACAGTGCCACGGGCAGGGAAGGGACATGCTGTCCCAGCAGCCCCCCGGAGCACAGCTGCAGATGGAGCAGAGACAAGGGCCACCAGCGTGGATCTGGGTGGCTGCTGTGCCCCCCTCATCTCACAGGACTGCCTGGCAGGACCTCTCTGCCCCCAGCCGTGGTGCAGCAAGGGGGTGAAGCAGTTACTGCAGCCATGTTTGCCAGGACCATGAACCCTCCTCTCAAACTTGGTGCCATGGCTCAGAGGCACCAGCACACCCCAGGAGACAGCAGGAGCAGCTGCTCCATGCAGCAGTGTACCAGCAGAACGGCAGCCCTATTGCGAGCCAGCCGCACTGTCCCGTCTCGCAAGGTCTGCCCTGCCAGGATCCCCTGGGGCCCACACTACAGGCACAGGGGCCAAACTTCTTGCTGGGGCTGGGAGAGACCCCCCTGGTACCGAGCACACTGTGCGGTGTGGCCCAGCTGCACACACAATCAATAGAAACCCACTTTCATGGAAAAATCAGGTCAATTTTTGGCTTTCAGGTTGCAGAGATTGCACAAACCCAACAGTGATGCAACTGCCCATCTGCCTGAGGTCTGTGGGAGGCAGAGCAACACAGGGCTGCACCCCTGCCTGCAGGCACAACAGCCCGGGGGACCCCCAGGACTGCAGGCGGAAGCAGCCAGTGAGTGGGGACCGGCAGAGGACCCGCACAAACAGCAGAGAAAATGAAGTAACAGGCAGCAATGGCAGGCAGAAACATCCGGAGGAACAGAATCAATACCTGAATGTTTACCTAGCACAGAGCAACCCGCTCTGCCTCCCCCCGTCCTGTGCCAGCACAGGGGCAAGCCCACAGCCCCTCTGCTGTGCTGTTCAGCCCCTTCCCTGCACCCGCCCTCACCCTCTCCCGAAGCTGAGGCTGCAGTGCCCTTCCCTGGAGCCTCTCCAACCCCTCTCCTCCCTTCCCCCCAGATGCTACTAACCTGAGACTGCCGTGGCCCTGCCAGGAGCTGTGCTCCACAGGGTCCTGCTGGCTCCAGCAGCTCTATTCCTCTCCAGCTCCCAGACACAACATCTCACTGTGGCCACATGCAGGGACTCGGGCCCAGCCTGAACACTCTGACCTTGTCCTGCGGTACAGCCTCAGACACAAACTGAGTGGCTTGGGGGGGTTCTGTAACTTTATCTGCCTCTGGCTTTGTCAGCAGAAGCTGTAACGCTGGCAACGTATAGACCTACCCCAGCTCTGCCCCTGCTCTGGGCTGTAGTACGTGAGCTAGCATCACCTATCCCATGACAGCACCCTGCCATCACCTGCCATGCAGGTGCGGGGACACCTTTCCGCAGCCCAAGCACCATAAGGTGCTTGTGGCACTCAGGGTGCTCCACACAAGTGACACATATAGGAACACAAGTACACGTGTGCAGGGAACACCAGGCTGGGAACCCACCTATGGCCCAGCAGCAGGAGCCCTGTGTACCCATGGGCTTCAGTGGGCTGGGGAGAGGGTGCTCACAGACACGGACAGACAAACCCGGCCCAAAGCCCGGCAGGCACAGCTGGCACAGCACTGCGAGGCAGACTGGCCCATATTCCAGGCTCACCCATGCCAGCAGCTGCCAGCCTCCTGCAGCCTCACACCACTGTGGGAAAGGAGGGCTCAGCCCTACTAAGTGCCCCCCACCTCTGCCGCAGCCCGGCTGCCGACAGCCAAGCGCTGCAGGGCTGACACGTCAGCAGCCACTGTGCTGGGGAAAGGGGACGTGGGGCAAAGACACATCATAGCCAAGGGTGGCTTCTTGCCACAGCCTCCAGTGCCGGCAGCCACAGAACCAAGCCAGGCTTAAAGATATTTCCCTGTTTGCCCAGGTCTTTACTTTTGCTTCACCTGAATGGGACAGTACATGCTTTGTGTGCAGTCCCCAAACTTCCCCTTAGCTGCTGTGGCCAATTGTTTTTCTGAGCGCTGTTGAAGCTCCCTCCTTGCCCCCTGGCACAGGACTCATCAGGTGGGAACACACTGTGACAGTCTTCAACATTAACTTCTCATCAGGTGACCAAACACAGAGTGGGAGTTCCAGTTGTCATCTGGGTGCAAAGGCCAGAAGCACACAGGTCGGCTCTTACTCATTCCTGGTGGAGGCTGGGGAGAACCTTCAGGTGCTGTAGGATTATAAAGCCACCAATGCCTCAGTTGCTCAGGCAAACTACCAGCTTCAGGGCATGAAGGGAGCCCCCCACACCCCATCTGGTGCAGGGACACACTGAAGCAGGGGAGCCCTGGAGAAAGCCCCCAGCTCTGCCTGCGGCAGGAACGGAGCAGGGAGACCCTTCCCCAGCACCACAGCAGGGACTGAGCAGGAATGGCTGCTGGGTGCAGCCAGATGGCATCGCAAGGGGCTGGGCCCACCTGCCCCCGTGCCTGGGGGCAGCCACCCCTGCCTGCAGCCCTGCCGGATCATGGTCACCCGACCGGATCTGCCCAGCCCCAGCATTTCTGTGGGCCGGGGAAAGTGCCCCAGGAGGGAGCCGGCCTCAGGACCTCTGCAGCCACTGCTGGGACCCTCCATCCCAGTGGAGCTGGGCCCAGACTGGGATGGTACTGCTGCCAATTGGGTCTACTCTCCCCAAGACAGGCTCCACAAAATCCTTCCAGAGGGACATCTCCCAGTCCAGACCAAGGACACCCTTCCTGCACTCCCTTTTGGATTGTGCTCCAGTGCTGACCCACCAACTGGAAAACACGTGCATTGGGCCTTCCTCACTGCCAGGGCTGGCCTCACCCCACACAGCCTCCGCTGCACGGGCACAAGGGCACCTGCTCCAGCACCGACAGGGCAGGCACCCGGCAGTGCAGAGTTAAGCACGGCTCTGCCCTCCTGCTTCCCAAATTCCCCTACCAGCAAGCAGATTTCGTGGAAGATAAAAACTCATCCTTAAAACCTCTTCCTTTCTTCAGCAGAAGGTAGCAAGCAGAGGGTGGCAGATGTGGCTGTGGTGGCTTGTGCTGTAGTTTTACCCAACTTAGAAGTCGTTATCTTCTGCACAGGATGTGAGACATCCTGCGTCAGCCAGTCGCTCTGGCGCTGTGAAACCTCGAGCCCCACGGAAGCTGAGACATGCTGACACGGGCAGCCCCCGGCTGCTTATGGAAAACCCCGCATGGCTTTCTCGAAGTGGCCATGGCCCTGACCCTTCCCCACACGATGCCACCAGGAATCCCAGGGGCTCCCCCAGCACCGCTCTGCGGCACGGCGAAGGGTCCTGCAGCAGCCCTACCCCAAGCGCTGGCGTCCCCCGGGGGCTGCGGGCGGACACACGGCTGGGCCGGGGCCACTGGTCCTTGCTGCCCAGGAGGTGGGGACCCAGGCGGCAGCGCTGGGACTCGGCGGGGCTGTCTGGCAGCGGGCAGAGCAGTAGGGCTGGGGCCAGGGCTGGCTCTGTCTGTCGGGGCCAAAGCGGGAGGGACCGGGCAGCTTCAACAGTAGCCACGACCACCCAGCCCCAGCCCTGCCCCGAGCAGCCGCCCTGGCGGCGGGCACAGCACAGACCCACGGGCCCCGCTGTGCACTGAGCGAGCAGCGTTTTTTCCAGGCTGTGCCGGGGGAATTCAGTACAGGAATGCGCCAGCTGCAGGACGTGTCCCACAGCCCAGCAAGTTACGGAGCCCCCGAACCCTCGGTGTTCCAGCAGCGGCCGCTCAGACCCAGCCCCGCACGGAACGCGCCCTCCCCGAGCGGGGGGAGGCAACCGGGGCTGCAGCCGGAGCCCCACGGCGCTCAGACACGGCCGGAGGCGCCAGAGCCCCGTCCCGGGGATACCCCGCGTTGCCCCGCCGTGCGGTGGCCCCTCGGCCGGCGCCTCGCCCTGATGCCCCAGTGGATGGCAGAAAATCTGCAGCGCGCGGGAGGGAACCTCCCCCGGCCGAAGGCGGGACCCGGAGCGACCAGGAGCTGCCCCGCCACCCCGCCCCAGGGCCAGCGGCTCGGCCCGGCCCGGCAGTGACGCCTCATGAGCGTCACTTCCGGCTCCCGGCGCGGCCCCGACCCCGGTTCCGGTTCCGGTGTTGTCAGCGCCGCAGCTCGGACCCCGCTCGGCCGGGCCCCTGCCGCCGCCACCATGGCGGTCCCCAGCGCTCTCATGAAGCAGCCGCCGATCCAGTCCACGGCGGGCGCCGTGCCCGTCCGCAACGAGAAGGGTGAGCGGGGACCCGGGGGGCCCGGGGCGGGCAGTGTCGGGGGGGGGCGCGGGGCCGGGACCCTCGGTGACGGCCCGGCGCTCGCAGGCGAGCTGTCCATGGAGAAGGTGAAGGTGAAGCGGTACGTGTCGGGCAAGCGGCCCGACTATGCGCCCATGGAGTCGTCGGAGGAGGAAGACGAGGAGTTCCAGTTCATCAAGAAGGCGAAGGAGCAGGAGGTGGAGCCCGAGGAGCAGGAGGAGGAACTGGCCAACGACCCTCGGCTCCGGCGCCTCCAGAACCGCATCGCAGAGGACGTGGAGGAGCGGTGAGTGATGGGTCAGGCGGGAGCTGAGCTCCCTTGGCCTGACAGGGGCTGGGGAGCCTGCACTTCTCTGTGGCACTGCAGGGAAGAACTGCACCGGGCAGGAGCTGGGAGCATTGTCCGGGCAGTGCAGGAGAGGCCGTGACTCTTCTCACATCCATGTTGCACTCTCCCTGGGGCTCCTTTCCGACCAGGAGCCAGCCAGGCAAAGCCCCACATCCAGGTGCACTTGAGGGGGTGGTGGCAAAAGCAGGCTCCAAAATAGATATTGGTGCAGTGTGTTGAGGCCCGAGGCAGTGGGGAGGCATAGTGTCACGTGAAGTGTGCTCTGGGGAGGGAGCACCAGGTGCTGCTTGCCTCCTGTGGAGTTGCTGCTGGTTTTGTTTCCAGTAACAGGGAGGCTTCCAATTGAGAACTCCATTCCTACTCGACGCACGGACAGTGAGGAGCTGCCTGTGCCCAGCCACTGCAGCCTCCTGGGAGAGCACGTCTCAGTTCTGCCCACACCTGGCAGTGCCAGTGCTTACCTTGCCAGGAGCGATTCCTGAACAGCCACCTTTCCGTAGCCTCTTTACATTACGAGTGCCATGGGTTAATTGGGGCCTGTTGCAGGCTTGCGAGACACCGCAAAATTGTGGAACCTGAAGTGGTTGGAGAAAGTGATTCGGAGGTGGAGGGGGAAGCATGGCGGCTGGAGCGGGAGGACACCAGTGAAGAGGAGGAGGAGGAGATCGATGATGAGGTGGGCTTGCAGAGCTGGAGAACGGGCCTAGGGAAACTGGAACGGCACAGGCTGGAACTGCCCTTTGCACAGATATGTGGGTTTTCTGATGGAGCTGGACAAGCGTTACACTTGGCCATGACTTACCTGGTGGGTGACCATCCTCTTGCATGGGACTGGACACTCAGAGAGGCCACCCTGCATCCGGAGGGGTGGGTGTATCTTCTCAAAGCCAGCACTCCAAACATCATGCGTGTTTTACAGAGGAGAGAGGGAAGCAGTAGCGGGGCTGGTCTCTGACTGCTCTCTGCTGTTCCCCATTTAGGAGATCGAGCGTCGACGTGGGATGATGCGTCAGCGAGCGCAGGAGAGGAAAACGGAGGAGATGGAAGTGATGGAGTTGGAAGATGAGGGTCGGTCTGGAGAAGAATCTGAGTCAGAGTCCGAGTATGAGGAGTACACGGACAGCGAGGATGAAATGGAGCCACGTCTCAAACCTGTCTTCATCCGCAAGTAGGTGACACGGTTGCACGGGCTGGCCCTGCCGGGGACTCGGGAGTGACAAGCTCAGGGCTGAGCAGACCCTGCTGCCACGGTCCCTTCCTCGCCATGGGGCAGCCGTTTGCCTCCCCCAGGTGGGATGGTCACAGCCTGGCAGGGCATAGCTGAGGAGCGAGAGGTGATCCCTGTACCCACAGCCCCTCATTGGCTGTGCTGTGTCACTGCGGGATCACGCTGTGGAGTCTGAGCGGAGCCCTTGGGTGAGGGCTGTACAATGGCAAAGGGTGGTAGCCCCGAGAAAGGGGAGAGGCCCAGGGCTCGGCCTGTGCTTGCAGAGGGCAAAGGCTGAAAGCGGCTGTGGTGCGGGAGGGGATGGAGTCAGTAGAGGGCCAGGCAGCTGCGCTGGGTTGCGGTAGGGCTGAAGGTTGTTGTGGTCCTGCTCTCAGGAAGGACCGGATCACAGTTCAGGAGCGAGAAGCGGAAGCCCTGAAGCAGAAGGAGCTGGAGCAGGAAGCAAAGAGGATGGCAGAGGAGAGGCGCAAGTACACACTCAAGGTGCGGAGGGTTGGGCTGGGGGCTGCGGGGGGCAATCACTGCAGCAAGTTTAGCTTGGACCTCGCTGCAGATCGTAGAAGAGGAAGCAAAGAAGGAGCTGGAAGAGAACAAACGCTCGCTGGCAGCACTGGATGCGCTTGATACAGATGATGAGAATGATGAGGAAGAGTATGAGGCCTGGAAGGTCCGTGAGCTGAAGCGCATCAAACGGGACCGTGAGGAACGAGAAGCGTAAGTATCGTCTGTGTAGACACAAGGCTTAGAGCCCACAGGTTCCTCTAAAGAAAAAGCACCTTTTCCTCAGGCTGCCCTTTGGCAGCAGGGTCCCAGCTGGACCAAGTGCCCAGAGCCCTTCCTGCTTGCCCTCAGGGCACCTTTGCTCCACCCCTTGGGTGTAGCTGCTGTCCTGGGAGCTGCTCTGGGCACGTGGGATCTCAAGGGCTTCTCTCTCACCCAGCATGGAGAAGGAAAAGGCGGAGATCGAGCGCATGCGGAACCTGACGGAGGAGGAGCGCCGAGCTGAGCTCCGGGCCAACGGCAAAGTCATCACCAACAAGGCAGTGAAGGGCAAATACAAGTTCCTGCAGAAGTACTACCACCGCGGCGCCTTCTTCATGGTGAGTGTGCCAAGGGCTGGGCGTGGCCACAGGGGCTGTGCCAGACCCCAGGGCCACCTTTTTGCTCTGGGGAGCCTCCCCTATCCTGCAGTGCTCTGGGGCTGAGGTTGCCCTGGGACAAGAGCCAGCCCTCAGAGGCATCACGGGGCTGAAGGTGACTCACCATGACCTCACCGGACCCCGTCAGGTTGAGAGTTCCCAGCTGAGATGAAGTCAAAGCTGCAGAGCTGTCCCTGTGCTGCTGTCTGGGCCACAGACCCAGCCATAACCAAGCTAGCTCCATGTGGGCTATGACCTGCGCGTTGGAGAAGTGGCCTGGGGGACAACGCTCACATCCCCCCCTCCAGCAGTAGTTAATAGGGCTGCAAGTACTATGGCAGCCCTGGCAGAGCAGCGATACAAGCTGTGGGCAGCTCCCCCACTTCTGCTGGCGCTGGCCGGAACCTTTGAGGCTGAGCAGACATGTCCTTTTTCTGCAGGATGAGGATGAGGAGGTGTACAAGAGGGACTTCAGTGCCCCGACCCTCGAGGATCACTTCAACAAGACCATCCTACCCAAAGTCATGCAGGTGGGTGCATTGGCAGAGGGTGCCCAGCCCACGTGCCAGGCCAAAGGGTGGGGGTTCTGGGCAGGGGGGAGCAGCAGGTCCTGCACCCACCCTGAGCAGCTGCTCACGAGCTCTTCTGCTCCCCAGGTCAAGAACTTTGGGCGCTCAGGACGGACCAAGTACACGCACTTGGTGGACCAGGACACCACCTCCTTTGACTCTGCCTGGGGCCAGGAGAGTGCACAGAACACCAAGTTCTTTAAGCAGAAGGCAGCAGGCGTGCGGGACGTCTTCGAGAGACCCTCAGCCAAGAAGCGAAAAACCACCTAAGGGCACGGGCAGGAGGGTCTGGCGTGGCTGATGCTGGCAGGAGGGCACTGCCCTGCCAGCTGTCAGAGCCTGGGCAGGGACAGAAGGGACTCGTGCCGGGACTCCTGTGGTGACAAGCTCTTCCTCTGCCCGTGCTGTGCCTGCCCTGATGTGGTGTCCCGTTCCCGGTGCTGCACAGACCAGGTGGGCTCCTTGCCTGTGCGCTGTAGAGGACAATGGTCTGTGATGCTGGCCAGGCCTGTGGACAGACCATGTCCCACCAGCTGCCAGTCTGTAGCCTCAGCAGCGCCCAGCAGGCCGTGCAGGAGTGCAGCAGCACCCCTAGATCCAACACACCCACTTCTGGAGGAATTAGAGGACTTTTGTACCCATCTGTTCCACAACACCTCCCCTTTTCTTGTACTGTCCCTGGTGTCAGTCTGGGCCCTGTTTTGGGTTGGGCAGTGGTGACCCTGTCTCCTTACCCTGTTCCTGCAAGGTTTGGCTTTTCTACCTGTGTGGGGTGGGGGGTTTAATTAAAGATTTGATTTTTCTTACACGCTCTGGCCCTATTGTTCTTACAGACATGGCCACGTGGTTCTGTGCCTTCCTGCGAGCTAGGGTGGGCACCAGCCTGGGCAGGGCATGCATGGGTGGCTGTCACTGCTGCCTCAGGCCTGTGCCTGGGCCTGTGAAGCCCCAGGGGGGTGAGGTTAAAAGAGGGGAGTGCAGCAAGTGTTGGTGCTCAGGCAGGTCACCTTGTCCTGCTCCAGTCATGGGTGTGCCCAGCCAGTACTGCCAAAGTGATGCCACACACATCTTCCCGCAGGCTGGGCCCTGCCTGTGGGTCCCATGAGCCCTGTGGGACCTGCTGGGCAGGTCCTGGCACTGCGCAGACCACAGAGACAGCCCAGTCCCACCAGTGCCTTTATTGGTGCAGTGAGAGCCATGCCCGTGGCCCGGCTCAGTTGGTGAGGGTGATCAGGGCCTCTACCACGTTGCCCATGTGCTCGCGCAGGCTGCGCTCTGCCGCGGCCCGGGAGATCTCCATCTCTGTCATCTGCAGGGAAACCACAGCCCGGTACAGCAGCTGCAGAGCCCCACGGGCTGGGCAGGGGGCGGTGGACGGCAGCTGCCCGGGAGGACACCTGCGTGCACCAGCCCCCTCCGTGGGTGCAGTTTCACCCCCAGGTTTGGGACACGACACGGCTCACCCGGCGCCCCGCCTCTACTCACAATCAGCTCCAGGTCCTCCTTCTTGATGGTCACTTTTGCTAGCTCTTTCTCCCTGCGACAAGAGACGAACAAACCTCCGATGATCGACAGCCCTCCCCGGTCACTGCCCCGGCGCAGCAGTGCGGGGTGTGCGCTGAGAGGGGGCCGGGGCCGGGCCGGGCCGGTCAGACCGGGAAGTCGCGGGCCGGTGTCCGGGTGGGCACTGCCCCCAAACCCCGAGCGAGCGCGGGCTGTTACCTCTCCTGCTTTGCTTTCTGCTCCCGGGATCTCCGGTCTCCGATCACCGACATGGCCTGCCAGAACGAGCGCAGTCACCGCGCTGCGCGGCACCGGGCGGGTCAGCGCCGCACCGGCGGCACGGGCACGGGGACCGGCACCGGGACGGACGTGCAGGCTCGGTGCTCAGGGCCCGGCTCGGCCCCACTGCAGGCGGTGCCCAGCCCCCCACCCCGGCCCGGTCCCGTCCCGCCGCCGCACCGTCTCCAGGTTGGAGCTCTGGATTTCCTTCTCCTCCGCGTAGTCCGTGACGCGCTCCAAGTCCGCCGCGCCGCTGTCGTGCTTCCGCGGCTTCTCGGCCGCGCGCCCGCCCGCCCCATCGCTGCCGCCGCCGGAGCCGTTCGGCTCCGTCTCCAGCTCCAGCTCCACGTCTCCCTCAGCCGCCATCCCGCCGCCGGGAGCCGCTTCCGGTCACGTGCGCCGCCGGCGGAGCTAACGAGAGGCGCGCGCTTAAAGGCGATGGGGGCGGGGCCGAAGGCGGTCCTGGCCCCGCCCCTTCGCCTGGCCTGACCCCGCCCCCGGGGCCGCCGAGCGGCAGCGGCTCGGTCCCTCCCGGTGCTCCCCGGGCGGCTCGGTCCCTCCCGGTGCTGGCCCCGGCGCTGCCGAGACGCGGAGCTAGGCCGGGCGGGCGCGGGTCCGCCCCCGCCGCTCCCTTCCCGCACGGGTGTTACTCGCCCCCCCGATGGGGACACCGCGTCCCTCGGACCGGGCTGCGTGCGCAAAGCCGGAACGGCTGCGGAGCAGCCGAAGGAATGTGACGACAGCCCCAGCATAGGGCTCCCTGCACGCCGTGGCTCGTCCTCAGTCTCCTGCCGACACTGGGGGTTCCTGCTCACCGCTGGATGTGCCTTATGCCATCCCCCTACCCTCGTGGTACCCGTGTCCCTTGGGTGCCTCTGTGCCTGGGGGTGCTCCAGACCCCCAGTACCCCCACACTCCCCAGCTCCTCCGCACAGCCCCGGGGCATTGCTCTGGGATCAGAGTTACATCATCGGCAGACCCCACGTGCCCCCCAAGCCCGCCCATGCCCCGGCCGGCTTCCACGGCCTCGTCCTGCCCAGTGAGGGACCGGGGTGCGGGCAGGGCTGCCCATGGCCGGGGATCACTGGACACTGCCCACGGAGCGTCCCAGGGGTGGCTGCCGGGAGGGAGCAGCGAGCAGATGGCAGGGCGGGCCGAGCCGACAATCCTCTAATCCCATCAGCGCCGCGGGGGCTGAGCAGAGCCGTGCCGGGCCATGGCGGGCACACGGACACACGGCTACCTCCTGCACCCGCTGCTCTCCCAGGTGGGACTCGGGACTTGGCGGGGCTGGAAGTGGGGCTGGGAGCGGGGCTGGGAAAGGAGGAGATGCCGGGCCAGGCTGGGGGGCAGTGCTGGCCCTGCAGGATCCTCGCTGACCGTGCTCCCTCCCCAGCTGTGCTGCGGTTGTCATGGGCTCCGCGTGTCCACGAACACGCGGATCCTCTACACGCTCCTGCATGTCCTGGCCTCTGCCGTGTGCTGCCTCATGCTGTCCCGCACTGTGGCCCAAGCCATCACAGAGAAGGTAACAGCAGGAGCTGGGACATCCAGGCTGCTGGGAGTGCTGGGGGTCCCCTGGGGTGATGAGGGCCTCAAGGATACCATGAGTGCTGGGGATACGGGGTTGCCAGACACCCTGGGGCACCCAGGGGCATCCAGGAGAGCACTGGGGGTGCCAGAATTGCCAGGGAGTCAGGAGTACTGGGTTGCTGGGGATACAGGGCTGCTGGGAGTAACAAGGGTGCTGGAGGTGTCAAGGGGGAAGGGGTGCAAGGGGGTACCAAAGATGCAGGGTGTTGGGGGTCCCAGGGTTACTGGGAATGCTGGGGATATCAGAAGTCTGGATGCACTGGATGCCATGGGTCCTGGAGGGTGCTGGGTGGAAGCACCAGCAGCCCTGTCCCGTCACCCACCATGCCTGCAGGTGCCCTTCTCCGTGGTGCTGTGCCAACACCTGCCTGGGGGCACAGACTGTGAGCGGCTGGTGGGCTCCTTGGCCGTGTACCGGGTCTGCTTCGGCACCTCCTGCTTCCACCTGGCACAGGCTGCCCTGCTGCTCAACGTGCGCTCGAGCTCTGACTGCCGCGCGCAGCTCCACAATGGGTACGGGCAGGCCGTGGGGCTGGAACAGGGTGTCCCAGGATGGGGCTGCCAGGGGCTCTGTCCCACTCATGTTCACTGCCCTGCAGGTTCTGGCTCCTGAAGCTGCTGGCACTGGTGGGCCTCTGGGCTGCAAGCTTCTTCATCCCGGAGGACAACTTCATCCAAGGTACGTCCCCCACCCCACCCAAGCTGGCATCCCAGGCATCCCTCACAGCCCCCACCTGCCCTTAGCTATCCCCACCTCTGCCCTCTCCCCCCAGCCTGGCACTACACGGGTGTCTGTGGGGGCTTCGCCTTCATCCTCATCCAGCTGGTGCTGATCACGGCCTTTGCACATACCTGGAACAAGAACTGGTGAGTGCCGGGGTGCCGGGTGGGCACCCACCTGCTGCCACCACTCACACGCTCTCCCACAGGCTGACGGGCGCTGCGCAGGATAAGCGCTGGTACCTGGCCGTGCTGCTGGCCACAGCCGCCTTCTACACCCTCGCCTCTGCCGCCTTCTCCTTCCTCTACAAGTTCTACACCCACCCGGCCGCCTGCCACCTCAACAAGGCGCTGCTCACCATCAATGGCAGCCTCTGTGGCATCATGTCCTTCATCTCCATCACGCCCTGTGTGCGACTCAGTGGGTATCACACGGCACAGTGGGGGTTGCCATGCTGGATGACCAGCTGCTTCCTGGATTAGGGGTGGCTGTGCCCCCCAGCTCAGGGCCAGCACTTGACCACTGGAGGAGAACCCATCTCCCCAGGGCTCCCAACAGCCCCTCCTGTACCTTGGTGCAGGGCACTGAGGAGGGGGGTGGCATAGGGGGCTACTGGGGGCCCAAGCAGAGCTCATCCACCAGCTTATGGCACACCAGGGATTCCAGTGACACCTCTGTCCCCACCCTTGCAGAGCAGCCGCGGTCAGGGCTGTTGCAGTCCTCAATCATCAGCTGCTATGTGATGTACCTCACCTTCTCCGCGCTGTCCAGCCGTCCCCCGGAGAGAGGTGGGTGCCCCCACCTGCCACCAGCAGCCCCCGCCATGGTGCACTCCTGTCTCACCTCTGCGTCCCCGCAGTGCTCTACAAGGGTCAGAACCTCACCGTCTGCTTCCCGGGGGTCCGGCAGGACGAGCTGCAGACAGAGGACACCACCGTCGCCGTGCTGGGCGCTGCCATCATGTATGCCTGCGTGCTCTTTGCGTGGTACGTACGCCCAAGGCACAGGGTGGGCAGGGCCCCTGCAGCACTGGCCCACCAGGCACCAGCTCTGCTGGGCACAGCCAGCCCAACTGGCACCACACAAGGACCCCATCCCCATGGCTGGCAGAGCCGGGAATGTCCCGAGGGGTGGCAGGGCCAGAGCAGATGGGGCATTGGTGGGTGGGCAGGGGCAGCACAGGGACCCCAGGTACAGCACAGCAGGGCTCCTGCAGCTGTGAGGGATCCATGGGATGGGCTGAGGGCCTGGCACAAGGCAGTGGCTGTCTGTGTTACATTTTCTGCCTCTCTCCTGGGCACAGCAATGAAGCCTCCTACCTTGCCGAGGTTTTCGGGCCCCTCTGGATGGTCAAAGTCTACAGCTTTGAGTTTGAAGTGAGTATGGATGCAGCTGTGCCTCGTGTCCTCCTGCCACAGGCACACCAGAGCCACCACCCCAAGCCCTTGTCACAGTCCCAGCATGGGGCAGGTCTGTCCAGCCAAACACAGGGGGCTGCCCAGAGCATACCCACCTGCCCCAGTGCCAAGGATGGCTCAGCCCAGCCACCGTGGCCATGGGGCTGGGCAGCCACCACTCTGCTGTCCCTGCAGAAACCCTCCTGTTGCTTCTGCTGCCCCGAGAAGATGGAGGAGGAACTGAGAGGTGGGTGCAGAGTGGGTGCAGGAAATCAGGCAGAGCCTGTGTCCCAGTCTGGGGGTGCCAGTGAGGGGGGCATGCAGGAGCTGCCGTGCCCCTGCGCTCTCCCAGGAACCGAGCAGACGTGTGAGCAAGTGGAGGAGAGTGCTAGGGGACAGTTCCTTGTCCAGGATGAGCAAGATCGGGTGGTCTACAGCTACTCAGCCTTCCACTTCGTCTTCTTCCTTGCCTCGCTCTACGTCATGATGACCCTCACCAACTGGTTCAGGTAGGGACCCACACTGCTGCCCAGCCTTCCCTGCTCTTGCTCCAGCCCTCTGTGCCAGGCCATGATGCTGTCACCAAGTTGGCGCCTGCTGGGGACAAGCAGGGCTCTGTGCCCACAGACCTGCACTGCTCCAGCCAGTGACCAACAGCAGCCATGCAGTGCAATGAGGTCTGCAGGGCTGGAGGGTCCATGGCAGGTGGGACATGCCCAGGGACACATGGCTGCTGGGACACAGGGTGACCTGGTGTCTGCAGCTGGCACAGGAACCCTGTGTCAGCATCCCTCAAGCACCCAACACCTGCCCTCTCCCACCAGCTATGAAAACGCGGTGCTGGAGACCACCTTCACGCACGGCAGCTGGTCAACCTTCTGGGTGAAGGTGTCCTCATGCTGGGCCTGTGTCCTGCTCTACCTGTGGCTGCTGCTGAGCCCCTTCTGCCTCCACAGCTCCCCACAGCACCGGCGCAGCAGCACGGGGCCGCGCGTTGTGCGGCGACGACGTGCCCCGCAGCGCATCAGTGTCTCCACATAGTCCCTGCCAGGACGAACTGTACCTGGGGCTGGTCCCTGCTGCACCCTGTGCCCTGGCGCTGCCTAGTCCTCCTGGCCTCCTCTGATCCCCCATCCCAGGAGATGGTGGCATCTGAGAGCCTGAGGGGAACCTGGAAGGTGAATGCTTCCGGGGATACTAGCCCTGTGCTGAGCCAGGACCACCCAAGGGGCTGGAGCAAGCCAGAGGCAGGTGTTCAGCCTGGATGCCCTGGCACCTGCAGGGTGCACTCAGGGAGCAGGGCTCTGCCTGGCCACCCCTGCCATGACGTGCTCACTGTAAATACCTCCTTCAATACATTTTTATACAAAACTCTGAGCTGAGCCTGTGCCATCACCCCACGCAGGCTGCAGCCATAGGGGGGAAAAATGGGGTGCCTGCAGCACCCCAGCACCGGCCACACAGCAGCCATAGCTGAGGGCACCTTCAGGGTGGTCATGCTGGAGAGGGGAGACAAGCAGGAGGCGCTGAGCAGGGGCACTGCCCTGGGACTGCAGGAGGGTATTCAGCCTATGGCCGCTGCTCCCAAGGAGGGCACAGTGTCAGCAGGCCACAGGATCGCAGTGGCCCTGGGCCCCCACCTACAGAGCAAACATGGTGGGGTGGCTCCCTGGGGCCCACAGCCCCAACTGCACCCAACAGGCCCCACACTGTGATGGTAGCAGTGGGTGCAGGACGGGGATCGACACACACTGCCAGGGCACCCACCAGCCTGGGGGTGCCCTGCTCCAGGAGGTGAGGGCAGCACAGCAGGGTGGATGCTGTTGGGGTCCAACTGATCCCAGTGCAGCAATGCAGCCTTTGTGGGGTCCCTGATGGGAACAGTGGAGGCTGCAGTGCCCCAGGGCTGCCCCTCACACCTCTCCCTTCCCAGGAGATGCAGGAACCCACACGGGGCTCAGGGATGGGCAGCTGTGGCACCAGCTTGGGGACATTGGCCAGGTAGGGCTGAGGAGGGGTGTCCCTGCAGCCTCTGGCACTCAAGGACTTCCCAGTGTCCTGGACTGTGCAGCAGTGGAGACTCATCTCTCCCCACCCAGGAGAACACCGGGCCACGTGCGGCATCTCCTGTCTGTTCCAGAGCTGGAGGAGCTGAAGGGGGGTTTTGGGCGGACCCAGCAGCACAAGAGGTGGCACCATGGAGAGGGAATGGCAGGGCTGTCCCAGCCTGACAGGGCACCCCAATCCAGCAGCACTGCTGCAGGTGCCCACAGAGTCCAGCGCAGGTGGGGGGCTCTGCCACACTCCTGTAGTGCAGGCAGGGCCCAGTCCCCACTGGGGAAATGCTGCCTTGCTTATCCATGCCGTGAGCATGGGCCGCTGGGCAACCTACCTGGAGCCACCAGCCCATCCCTCCAGGCCCTTTGCTGGTACACACTGTGACACCGGGTGTCCTTGGGGCTCCCTAGGTGTCCCAATCCCATGCAGGCTCTGTGCCAGCTGCAGGCAGGACCCATGGGGCCCTGCTGGGAGGATGCCAGGTCCCCACTGGGAGCACTGGCCTTTCAGGGAGGGTGGAGGAGAACCGGGCAGTCGCAAGCTACAGCCAGGCAGCAGCAGGGGAGCAGCCACTGAGATAACAGGGAACGTGCCCCTGCCCAGGGGTGCCAGTGCTGTGGGTACAGCCCTCCCTGGGCCAGGCCCAGCTGCTCTCTCATGCCAGGATGGTGAGCAGGAGCCTCTGGGAGAGCAGCAGCAGCCATGGCTCAGCCCAGTGGCATGGGCCTGTGGCAGCAAGCCCTGCAGACCCGGGACATGGGGGCTGTCATCCATGCAGGAGGGGAGGGAGCAAGGGCAGGGGAGCTGTGTGGTGTCGCCGCCCCTGTGCAGGCAGGCTGGCTTGGTTCCCCTCACTTGCCCCACCAGCACCGTGGCTCATAGCACACAGGGATCTGCATGAGCCCCTGGAACTGGAGGCCACACAGCCCACACCCTGGCAGTGCTGAACACCCTCTGCTCTGCAGAGGAACTGCAGCAGGTGAGCAATGGAGCACGGAGGGGCCGCATCGCTGCAGCCCCTCCCTCAGAATTACCCTCTGCACAGAAGGGACGACAGCTCCCCACATCCCTGGCTCCCCAGCACAGCCTCCCAGGCAGACAGGGTGGGCTGCAGCAGTGCTGGCCTTGGACAGCTGCAGAGCTCAGCCTCCAACACAGACAGAGCCTCCTCACCCAGCAGTGTGAGCAGCCCCAACTCAGTGGATGGGCCTTGCCCCAGCTCCCACCAGAGCATTGAGGCAAGGGACCTGCCCCTGACCCAGAGAAGGACACAGGTCTGCTTGCCTGCAGCTCCTGGGTTCAGGCCCCCTACTGTACACATATCACCCAGCAGGCCCCCAGCTCCTCAAAGTGTGAGGCAGAGGGACCCCAGAGCACTGCCAGATGCTTCGTGGAGAGGAAGCTTCCTGCCTTCACTCCAGAGGTAACCAGCACACCCCACGTGATCCAAAGGGCCAGGATGGGGGAGCTGAGCACACTCCTGTGCTATCGCCCAACGCCCTTGTCTCAGCAGGGGTGTGATAGGAGGGAGGGACCCATGCCCCTCTGTCCCATATATCAGCTGGTGCTGGCAGGGGACGGGGACACGGGAAAGTCCAGCTTCCTACTGCAACTCTGCATGAACAAGTTCTAAGGAGACATCCCCAGCACCCTCGGTATGAGCCCCCAGCACCACTGACTCCACAGCTGGGGCAGAGGAGCAGGGCCTGATTGTCCCTCCTGGCAGGAGTGGACTTCCAGATCAAGCAGCTGCTGGTGGATGGGGAGCAAACCACACTACAGATCTGGGACACAGCTGGGCAGGAGAGGTGAGAGCACAGGGTCAGGAGTCCCAGGGCTGCACTAGGGTTCCAGCAGCTGCACCACACCAGGCAGTCACTGCACCAGCAGCAGTGACACTCCTGGCCCCAGGTACCAGAGCATTGCCCAGTCCTACTTCCACAAAGCCCATGGCGTGCGGCTTCTCTACAACATCAGCTCCCCAAGCAGCTTCCTCAGTATCTGCCAGTGGATTGAGAACATCAAGATGGGAAGGGTTCAAGAAGCACCAAGCCCTCAGGAGACGGGTAGGAGCCTTGGGGCTTCCAGAGGGTTGGGTTGTGCTCTGCCCCAGCCTGTCCTAGGGAGCAGGAATGAGGCAGGAGACAGCTCGGTTGCTGCCAGGCAAGAGGGGCCTCCAGAAGCAGCAAGAGCACTTCCCTTGACTTTTTCCCTTTTGCTGGAGTCTGGAACAGCACTTGGCTCCCAGGCATTGCATAGGTATGATAGGAGGCAGCCAGTGTGGCACCTGACGGACATGGGCCAGGGCTGCAGGTTGCCAGAAAGCCCCAAGCCACTCTTCTCTCCTGCAGGTCACCGAGCAGCCGCTGCCACTCCCGCTGATAGGGAACAAGATAGACCTGCGGCCTGGCTTAGTGGAGGCAGGGAGGGTCTACACAGCCCGTGGGCAGCACCTGGCCATAGTGAGCAGAAGCTTCCTGGGGCAGCTGAGCCCCGACTCCTGCTGCCGCCCCCAGGCCCACGGCTGCCTCTTCTGCGAGACTAGCGCCAAGGACGGCACCAACGTGGTGCAGGCAGTGCTGCACCTCGCCCGGTGAGGAGTCCCCGGCCGCCGCGGGACCGGGCCCCGTGCTGCCAGGCCGGGCTGACGCTGCTGTTCTGGCCCTGCAGGGAGGTTAAGAGGACGATGAACAACGGCCTCAGCGCTGGGCTGGACCTCAGCTTTGCCCCGCGGGCGGCTCCGCGCTGCTGCCGGGCATAGCGCGGGGAACGGGCGGCTACGGCTCGGCCCACCCCGGCCGTGCCGCAGCGCGGTTCTCCGTCGGTGCGCAGGCCCGGCCGCCATCTCTCCACCACCGCCCTCCGACGGGCCTCGAGCCCCGGCTGCGCCTCGGCCCGCTCCGGCGCCATCCCGTCCGGCTTCGTTCCTCGAACCTCCCCGCTCTCCCACCCGACCCGGGGCGTTCGCCCTTCAAACCCGTCCCCCGCGCTGACCCCCAATGATGACCCAGGGACCGCCCAGGCCCGGCCCCACCTTTGTTCCTCACCGTGAAGATGCCGCCGCTCCCCCACCGCCGCGCTTGGTCCTTCTCTCCGCGGCCGCGATCGCTCCAGCGGTGGTGCCCGCTCCCCCCCCCGCCCCCCGCACGGACGAGCAGACGCGGCGTGCAGGGCTCCACAGCTACTTTAATAGGGGACAGCGCCGCGCGGTGCGGGGCGCGGCCGGGGGGCCCGGCCCAGGGCGGTGCGGGGCATCCTGCCGGCGGGACTGGCCCTGGGGCGGCGGCCTGGCACGGCCGCCCGCTACTTGTTGCCCTCCTTCTTCTCGTCAGCCTTCTTCTGCTTCTGCTGCATGATCTCCGAGTCCCTGCGGGGAGCGCGGCGGGGCTGGCGGCGGGGCCGGCACCGCCACAGGGCGGGAGCGGGGAGCGGGGCGGGGGAGGCCGGCGGGGCCGGCCCGGCGCTCACCTCTGCTTGCGGGCGGCGGCCGAGAGCCCGTCGTCCCGCCGCTTGCCCTTGCCCGAGTCGCTCTGTTTCTTCAGGTTCTTCTGCCGCGCCAGTTCGCGCTGGTTTCCGCCTGCCACGGCGCGGCCGCCTCAGCGCGGCCGGCCCCGCGGCCCGCCCCGCACCCCGCGCTCACGGGCTCCGCCACCCTCCCGCCCCAGCCCAGCCGCTGCCCTCAGGCCAGGTCCCGGCGCGCCACTGGGCCATGGCACGGCCGGGTCATGGCGCGGCACCGCCGGGCCAGCCCACACTCACGGGTCCCAGCCCAGGTCCCCCCACACTCACGGGTCATGGCGCCGCTCCTTCCCACCTCCGCTCCGCCGCCACGTCCCGCACTGACCCCCCCCCACGCCCCGCCCCGTGCCAGATTTTAAAGGCAGCCACAGCCAATCACAGTGCCGATCCCACCCTTGCTGCACTCCCACTGGCGCGTCTCTCTGGTCAGACCCCGCCTGATTGGCCGCGGGCTACGACCGCCGTTCTGCCGGCGGGGGCGAAAAAGCCGGGGATGGGGCGCACGCGCCACAGCCACCCCTCGCGCAGGGGGTGTGGCGCCGGGGCCACGCCCCGTTGTGACGTCATGAGCCGGGCGGAAAGCGCTGCGGAGAGGGGGGAGCGAGGCGGGACGGAGAGAGAGGGAGGGGGATATGCAGCCCCGCTCTTCCCATCAGCCCGCCCGCCCGCCGTCCTCCCCCACTGCAGCGCTCTTCTCCGCCCCAGGGAGTGCGGGGCAATGCAGGGAGGATGGTGCGGGAGCGTTCCTCTCTCCTCGGTCGGGCTCCGGTGCGCTGCGGGGCCGCTCAGACCGCTCCTTCCGCCGTGGGCGGTGCAGGAGATCTACAGGGAGGGACGGCCGTGGGTGCTACCCACGCCAAGACGGTGCGGGACGGGTATCCGTCCCCGCACAGCTAAATTCGCCTACGCACCCGGGGCTCGGCGGCGGCATCGGGTCGAGGCGGGGGTCCTGCGAGGCGGTGCTAGATGGGGCGCTCTGGCGCTTCGCTAGCCGTGAGAGCTCGGCGTGGATCACCTGCGGGCGGAAGGGCAGCTGCGGCGAACGGGGCTCCGGTGGGACTCCCGACGGTCCCGGCTCCTGCGGGATCTCTGCCCGCCCCACTGCTCCCGCCGGCTTTTGTGAGAGCCCCGCCCGTCCCATCGCTCCCGGTACCAGCCTGCGGGACCCACCCCTCCCGCTCCCGCACCTTGCTGGCCGGATCCAGCTCCAGGGCTCTCCTCAGGACGAGCGCGGCCTCTGCGTCCCGGCCCTGCTCCGCCAGCAGCTACAGGCAGAGGAGTTGGGGGTAGCGGGCGGCCGGGCCGAGGGGCGACAAGAGGGGCGAAGGGGGCGGGTCCCACCTGCCCCCGCCGGAGCAGTGCCCGGCCGTTGTCGGGGCTGATCCGCAGGGCCGCCTCGCAGGCTGCCAGCGCCTCCTCCACCCGCCCCAGTTTCAGCTCGGCGGCCGCGCAGTTGTTGAGGCACTTCACGCGCTGCTCCTGCAGCTCCTCTTCCTCCTCGGGCCCGGGAGGCGCTGCGGGGCGAGAGGCGGTCTCAGCGTCCCGGCCCCGCCGCCCCGGGCCCTCCCTCCCGGCCGGTCTCACCGGTAGCGGGGCCATCCAGGGCGTGCAGGGCCAGCCGGTACGAGCGCAGCGCCGCCGCGAAGTCGCCCCGCGCGAAATGGAAGTTGCCCCGCTCCCTGCGCTGCGAACCCAGGCGCAGGCGGGCGGCGGGCGGCAGCGGCTGCGGGTCGGGGCCGTCCCGCACCTCCAGCAGCGTCACCTCGAACAGCAGCGGCGCCTCGGGCGGCACGTCGGGCTCCCTGCGGGCACAGCGCCGGCTGCCCCCTGCCCGCCCCGGTCCCCTGCCCACCCTGCCTTCCCGGCCCCATCCACCTGCCCCTGTCCCTATCCAGCTGCCCCTGTCCCCTGCCCGCCCCGGTCCGTCTGTCCTCCCGGCCCCTGCCCACCCGCCTTACCTGCCCGGGCGGCCATAGGCGTAGGGGCAGGCGGCGAGGAAGAAGGAGATCTCTCCGGGCTGCATGGTTGGGACGCCCAGCTCCAGCGCCTGCGGACGGGCACGGCGAGGCTAATGAGGCGCGGCGGCACCGGGCGGCGCTGAGCCTGCGCCGCACCGAATAGTCCACTGGTTTGAGCTCACCTGCACGACGTCCCCGTGGCCAGGCACGAAGGTGAGCCGCGGGTCCCGCTCCACCAGCCCTCCGTCCTCCAGGGCGCCCAGCACCTTCACCGACACCTCCTGGCCCGGCCGCGGCTGTGGCCCGCCCAGCCCGGCCCGCACCACGCGCTTCCGGAGCAGCCGGTCCTCTGCGGGGGAGACGGCGCTGAGAGCCCAGTCTGCATCCCCGAAACCGGCACCCTTTGCCCGCCTTTCCCTGGGCCCCTCACAGACCGCGACTCCCGGCCTGGCTCGCCCCAGGGTTGCCCGAGGGCTCTCACCCGTCAGGTCGCTCCAGCCGTCGGCGGCGAAGAGTGGCCCGAAGCCGCCGGGCCCCGGCACCGCCAGCGCCTCCAGCCGCCGGTAGAAGAGCCGCTCCTCCTCGCGCACCGTCGGCAGCGCGATAGCCGTGTGGGGCAGCCGGAACCGCACCCGCCGGTCCCTGCCCGGCCCCCGCGGCCGCCCGCCTGCCCCTGTCTCCCTCTCCGGGGAGCCGCCGGGCGAGGGGCCCGGCATGCCCGCCCCTGCCCCGCCTCGCCGCACGCCGCTACCACCTGGCCTCGGTCCGGGGGTCCCCGGGGCTCGGCGGCGGGTGCCCACAGCCCCCAGCACGCACAGGGCGCGTCGCCACCGGTTCCGCCGCGCCGCGACTGCCGGGGTCCGCCCGGGCCGGGGCCGCCGCCGAGCGCATCCCGCCGCGCCGTTACCTAATGCTGGGAAGCGGCTCAGGGGATTAGCCCGGGCCGGCGGCAAAAATAGCCGGCTCAGGACGAGCCCCGCCGCGGGGCTCCCGGCGCCCGCCCCGCCCGCCGCTGCCCCCCTGGACCGTCCGCCCGCCGCTGTCGCGCACGCCGTGCAATGCCGCGGGCGTAGCTGCGCGGGTGTCTCCGGTACCGGGACGGCGGACCGGGTCCCTGGCTCAGCTTCCTGCACGTGCACCTCGCGGCGGCGGCGCGGGCGCTGCGGGGCTGCGGGCGGCCGCAGCTGGGACCGGGCCTGGCAGGGGGAACCGGGCACCAGAGGGACTTACCGGCGCTCGCTGTTGTTGCAGAGAGCGCCGGGGCCCGTGACCGCCTTCCAGGGCAGCTGGGAAGTGAGGGGACTGGGGGGATCGGAGATTCCAGGGCAGCCGGGATGGGGCGTGCAGGGGGGAGCAAAGAGGCTTTGGCCAGAAGGCCATGACAAACACAAGGACGTTGCAAGCCTGGGTGAAACCTCATGGCCTCAGGCTATCTCTGCTGCAGTTGCAGGGCATCCCCTGTGCCCTGGACCACACCATCCCCAGGGGCTTCCCAAAAGGCCTTTGGGATCTCCCCGGTGGGCCAGGGGCTCTGTTCCCACCAGAACTGTGCAACTGCAAGCTCAACTTTGGAGAATGGGTCTTCCAGTAAGCCCAAGTTGGAGGAGAGGGGCTCCAGAGTTTTAACCCTTGTGATCTTCTGCTCCTCGCCAGATGCAGGTCCCAGGTGAGCAGTTCCTCCTCAGCAGAGATCCTGGATTACTTACAGGAAGAGAGCTTAGCACCCACTGCCACAGGCTCCCTGTTGCTTGGTGTAATTTGGCCCAGCCCCACAGCATGGAGGGGTCGAGATGAGCTCCTACCTCGTCGCCCATGGCTATAAGGTAAGTTTGGGCACAGCCCTGCCTGCTCACTGCCCTTCAGGTCTCAACAGGAGCATGGGCCCTGCTCTGCCACACAGGTCTCGCAGGCCCCAGGAGAACAGGCATTTCCTGGTTGCAGGAGGTGGTACCACACCACCTGCTCCACAGAGCAGCATTTAGTGTAGACAGAGTACTCGACTGCATGCTCATATCAGCAGCATGAGCTGGAGGTTTGTGCAACTGGAAGCCAAGATGAAGAGGCTGAAGCAAGGAACAGAGGAACACAAGGCAAGCAGGAGAGCCCAGGCACTGTGGCACTGTACAGCCATGCTCTGGTCCTGGGTCCTGCCCACTGCATCTCTGGATTCCAGGTACTTGAAACTACAATTGTGTATGAGTGACACCACCTCAAGAAGGTGAGGTTGGATGCAGGGCATGGACTGATTTCTCTCCTGGAGCTGATCCATATATATTTTTTCCCCCTCCAGATGCATCCCAGCTACCAGCAAGAGAAGAATTGCTGTGAATACCTCCACCAGAAGCTGTCTCATACCAAAAGAATGGCTCTGCAGTTTGAAAGAAGCAGGAGGTCCTAGGCAAACTGCTGTTGCAGGTTTTTTCCTTCCTTATCCAGCCCTGTCTCTGAAGCGGTGCCTGCTGCTCCAGCTGTCCTGTAGCACCTGAAGCCAGCTCATTCCCTGCTCCCTGGGGGAGAGGAGGCCGTGGCTGCAGGGGAGAGGTAGAGCCAGGCACTTGGAGACCTTTTGCTGAGGCCTGAGCCAGCCCAAGGGGGATGTGTTACTTTGGACGGTGGCTCAGTCCCCAGCTGCCACCAGGTCTGGAGTCACAGTCCAGGGAACAAAGCCAGGATGAGAACAGCTTCCCAGCCTCTCCCTGACTGAGGGCACTGCCCTACCCACCAATGAAGCAGTGCTCCAGTTTGGTGTTACAGGGGTAATTGTGAGCTGTCAGGAGAGCTTGTTGTGTTCCTGTTTCTTGCAGCAGTGCCTGGAGCCCACAGCCAGATGTGGGACTCCTGCCAGTCTGAGGTGCAGGGACCATTGGACGTTATTTGCTCCCCCCAAGGAGCCTCTAGACCTGTACTGGGCCACAGAGCACCTGCCAGAGCAGCAGAGCACAGGAGGAAGACGCTGTTTGAGCTACGGATGCAGCTGGGGAAGAAAGTGTTGTACTGCACAGCTGCTGTAGCCAGAGTAGTGTGTGCTAAGCCTTGTATGAGCTACTGTACCTGGAGAATTCCAGCAGCGATAAATAACGTGCCCAGCCTTTTGAGTTGTGGGGGAGGAATCCAGAGATAGAGCAAGCTCTGGCTCTTGCCCTGGTAACTGCTGCCACACAGCAGTGCCCTCTTCAACTTGCATGCAGCACAAGAATCCAGAGTCAGGGCAACAGCCCCTCCCTGGTCAGCCCATCTCACTTCTGCCCTTCCCAGAGGAAAGTAGGATATCCTGGTCAGTCACAGCCCACACCACCCAACCCAACCACAACACAGGGTCTATTCCTCTCCCTCTTGAAGAGTAACTCACAGCTATCAGCCCGTTTCCTACCAAGAGACAAAATGATCTTACAATTAACTGGTCTTAACTGCCCTCACCACAGCCAAGCACCTGGCTATGAGAAACTCTCAGCCCAGGCCCTACCTGTGTTTGGGCAGAGTCTGTAGGAAGTAGCACTCCTCCCCTACCCCTGACTACTTCTGCACCAGCTTCAAAGCTCATTTATTTCTGCTGCTGAGCAAGCCCCATGCCAGCCTGCTCCCTGTGCTTGCACTGCTCTGATCCAGCAGTCACAGTGAGCACCACGTTCCTCTGAACTCACTGGGGCAGCACACAGACAGCAAAGGCACTTGTGATCAGAGTCCCAAAGCCCAAAATGTGTGTAAATGTAGCACCTGAAGCCCAGCACACTGGGACAGTGTGCTGCTATGTTCTAGAGGGACTGTGGTAGCTGAGGAAGGAGGAGAATAGGGGAGATGGCTGAGCTCAATGGTTAGGAACAGACGTGTGAGAGCTCACTGAAGGGAATGACTCACAGCAGAGAGCTGCTGTCTGTGAAGAGCAGGATCCCAGTGTTAGGTATGATGGGTCACCCCAGGACAGAGACACTTGGTCTTAAGGGGGTCATTTTATTGTTTCACTTCTCCAAATGTACAAAAAAAATTAGAAAATAACTGTACCCCCCACCCTTCCCAAACCACAAAACAAACCAGTCTGGGGAGCCCAACAACAGTGCAGCTAAGAGACGGCAGGAAATTAAACATTACTAGATACAGCAGCTGAGGGCCATCAGCCCATTGGCTCTCCACAGCCCAGAACTGGCCCCAGTCTGCCCAGTGCTTCCCCAATTCACAAAGAGCTCATTCTGACCAGATAGCAAATGGGTACTTTACAAATCCTCCTTCACCTTCTTCTTGGATTTCTTGGATTTATCTTCCTCCTGCAGCACAGGAGTGTTGGTTGCCTCCCGCTTCAGGTAGCTGATGAAGTCACTCACTTCTCTGCCCCCCTGCAGAAAACAGATGACAGTGAGGCAGGGCCTGTACCCGCCATGGGCTTCCCCTCTGCTGAGAGGGGTCCAGGTGCCAGGCAGGAGACCCAGGTGACTGCAAGCACAGCTCTCCCCAGGGCCTGCAGCATGCAGTGCAACGTTCCCAGCAGGTACCACCAGGTGTGTTCCCAGGGCAACAGGACACAGAGCCACCCCCAACTCCAGAGCAGCTTGAGTGTAATTTGGACACCCGGATGCTCTTCACTTCTTTATAAAGCAGCAAGAACAGCAAAATACTCACCTCATACTTCTTTGGACTCTGCTTCTTGCCAGCTGGAGCAAAATAGATGGTGGGGAAGCTGGGGAGAGAGAAGGGACACCTGAGCTCCTGACATGCTTTGATTTCTGTCAGACCAGCCCATACGGAAGGGACTTGCATCCCACACTGCCCTGGTTTAACATGGCACAGCTTTGGCAGCTCTGAGGCAGCAGGTGTGGCCTCCAAGGGCCTGGCCACGTCTGCAGAGCTCACTGAGCTCACAGGTCCAAGTTTGCTGGCTGATTGCTTTTGGAACAGCAAGTCCAGATTTGTTTTCACACTGCCAGGAACAGAATCACAGCAGATTCCAAAGCAGCAGGGCAGGCCTCCAGGCAGAGCCAGGACACCAGAATCCTGGAGAATCCAGGCAGATCAATGTCCTTTTTTTCCACTCTTCATTTCTCCAAATCAAGCCATTGCTCAGCAGTCACATGTCAGCCCTCACACACACCCTCCCTGTGAGGCCCTTCCAGCTCTAGTGCTGTAGCCGATGGCAGACAGAGCCGGACCCACCCACTGACACACGGAGTCACAGCAGTCAGACCTACCCTCGGACTTCATAGGGAGAAGGCACATCATTGGCTGTAGCGTCCATTTTGGCAATGATGATATTGGGATCTTTGCTGAGCTGTGGGTAGAATGAGCCCGTTAGTAACCAATCCCAAGCTCCAGGAACCCAGCAGTCAGCAATGGCTGGGATAGCAGTGTCAGAGGACAGCACACAGGGGATGCCATCTCACCATCCCTTCCCAAATGGGAGACTATCATCATGCAGATGGAAAAGATCCAAAAAGAAGCTTGGCCAGTTGAGGCCAGTCACTGAATCAGCCACAGCCAAGGGCAACAGACTAAACCTACCACTGTGATTGCTACCACAGATCCTGCTGATGGACATCTGCACTCACCAGATGCCAAAACTCTAAGTCCTCAGGAAGGCACAATTATGTCCCATTATCACAGAGGCTACAAACAACCTGCAGGATTGTTTAGTGCTGCAAAATTCTAGTTCACTTTTGCAAGAGTTCCAGACCTACCTTCTCCCCCAATTCTTTGTATTTGGGCTCCAGATTCTTGCAGTGGCCGCACCATGGTGCATAGAACTCTATCAGGACATCTTTGTCTTCTGCATTAACAATTTCATCAAAGTTCTCAGCCACCACCACCTGTAAGGTTTGATCACACCAGTTAGTTGCTTCCAAGTCAGATATGAGGCTGTGACATGACATGTTCCACACACTCCACCCAAGCCTGGGCCTCCCACACCTGCACAGCAAGCAGCAAGATGACCAAACATAGCACTCCTCATCCTCAGCATGCTGATAAAAGTTTGCTACAACGTACCAGCACTACCTGCAAGTGAGGTCTGCACATGGTCTCCTTGCAGGAGGAGGACAAAACCATTTTTTTTAATCCCAGCAAGTTCCAAGCTGAGGAATCAGCCTAGCAGGGCCACCTGAGGTCATGCCCATCCCCGCAAACACAGTGATTCCCACTCCTGTATGAGGGCCTCACCATAAAGCCATGACAGGAAATGCTCTTACTCAGGGCAGAATTGCCTGGGAGGATGAAAGGCAGTCCCCAAAGACAAGATGAACACAAAGCTCCCTAAAATAGTGCAGTCACAACCAACAGGAAGGCCATGCCACAAAGGAGCACAAGCCAAGACAGCAGGCCTTTGCATAATCCCTGGAAATCTGGATGATGCTGCACTTGTGAAGCACATAGCTGTTGTGCTCAAGCAGCAGTTACCATGCTAAGAGAACAAAACAGAACCCGAACTGCAAGCTGCATGTCTCCCTTGCCTCAAAAAGCTGCAGTGCACAAGGGAGCAAGTAATTCCTCCATCTATCACTGCAGAGGCTCCTCGAGCTGCCACCATGCCACACTCACAGTACTCCACCCTGGCACTGGCTGGAAGATGCTGCTGAACAGTCTTCACATCCACATGCAGCACTCACCTTTACAGGGCCGTCATTGTTTTCAGGGATAGGCTCTGATTTCAGATACTTTTTCAAGTTTCCATCAACATAATCTTGCAGGAATCTCTCTAGAGCCTTTCCATCACGGCTGAAAGAGAAGTGATATTACAGCCATCATCACACATTTAGGATGAGAGAGGGAAACTTTCAAGGCTGATTTAAGCTCCTCCCACCCACACAACGGATGCCACCTGCATCTCTGACAGCACCAGTCTGGGCTGGCTCAGACCCCAGAACAAGTGCAAGGATGCCCTTAAGGGCTCTGACAGGAGGCTGGATGCACTTCCCATTTGAAGTTTTAGGCTTCCAGCACCGTTTATTTTTTCAAGATGAAAGGTACAACTATTTCCTTTGCCTTTTATTGCACCCTAGTTCCTAACCAGACACTTTGATATCTTTAATTAAATTCCCCCCCGTTTGTATAACAGGAAGGGCTGCAAGCTCTCTAGAGAGCAAGAAAACACACAAGCAGGACCCATTTTGACCCAGCAATCATTTCTTCCAACCGCATAATTCAGCTTTCCTGTTTCCTCCAAGCTAACAAAGTATCATCTGGTCAGAGACTTGTAGACCGAAGTCCAGCCAGTGACACCCGACACTAACAAGTTCAAGAACTCACGAGAACTCTTCTTGCATGACGTATTTATCTCCTTTGGCAGTTCTGATGGCAACAACTGGGGCCTCACCCACGCTGCTGTCCAGACCAAACTCGGAAAGCTCATGGCCAAAGGTTTTCCGACTAGCAACAGCATAAGAAAGTTTATGGCCAGCATCCAAGAATTTCTTTGCAACCATCATAACTCTGAAAGGAAAAAATAACAAACAAAAAGATAAAGCATTATTTCTTGGAACATTTTCTTACACGTGATGTAACACCCTTCAAGCTGACGTGCATGCTGGACAAGGAATTCAGTGGCACAAAGTGCTCTGCAGAGCCAAGTCCTGTAGAAATGGTGCTGAGAAGCAGAGCAGTAAGCTTGTGTCTATAGTGACCGAGGTGAGTGTTGTATGTTGCCATCCTCCACCCTGACCCCATGACCCCAGTGTCTCAGGCATTGGGGAACACCAAGGATGGAGCTGCACACCACAGCAGCGAGGCGGTTTGTGGGAAAGGTCTAAGTCCCTAGGGACCAGGGATCCAAGAGCAAGCAGGCAGGGTTTCAGAGGACTGTCACTTGAGTTACGGAACCACAGCAAGACAGGAACATCTCAAGGCCGATTCACCCTCCACCCCTCCCACCTGTTGCGCCAGTAGTTGGATCCCTTTGCGTTCTTCTCATAGTCCACATCGTAGTATGCCACCAGCAAATCCTTGCCCTGGATCAAGTCTTTGTTGTCTTCAGTCATGTGTGGGCAGATGCCAAAGCTGTCAACGAGAGAGGTGTTAGCAGAGCCCATGACCCCAGAACAGGCTCAACACAGCACACTTGTTTCCCAGGAAGAAACACTTGGTTCATTCCTATACCAGATTATTCTGAGTTAAATCTGCATCTCCAGCCACATCAGTGCTAAAGTGATCTAAATAAGGCCAAAGCTGGCACACTTCTCATAAGTTTGGGTTTTAAACAGAAGCATGGTCAGAATATGGAGACTGCATGCCAACAGCCAGGCCAGGATTTCAGGAAGGTGTCCCCAAAGGGGAGCAGTGCCAAGACATTCAGCACAAAGTGGCAGCAATGCCAGCTAGGAAAACAAGCTCTGACAGGGACAAAGCCAGTCTGTCATGTTTGCTGGTGAGGAATCGCTCACATGTTCTCCTGGATGAATTTCTTGATCTTTCCACTGGTGATTTTGTCTTCTGGGTACTTGATGGAGCTCTCCTCAAACTTGTTGGTCAGGCGTGGAGGACGGAATAAGACTATACCTCTGCAGGGAAACAGGTATTGTGAATCAGTTCAATGGGTCCCCGGGAGTCGAAGGACAGCAGCCAGATGACACAAGAGCCCATTCTCCAGAGACTATTCCCACTCACCACTCATAACTCAAACAACACCGTCTAGCTTCTTGGTGGCACTACTACATTAGATGTACCTGTCAGAGCCTCCTCTATGATCCAAAGAGGCCACAATGAGAAACAACCCCCCCACCATAATAAGCAATGGGGAAGCCAAATGCCTCCATTGAGATATTTCCCATCCACAGGCAGATGCTAACCTTGCAGAGCCTGCAACCATTTGCACTTGTCTATCTCAACTCAAAAGAGACAAAAAGGATACACCACTGGCAACTGGGGAAGAAACTAGACCTTAAGCTATGTTCACAAAGTGAACCCAGCTAACAACTAGAATCCACGAATCTGTTCCAAATGCCTCAGTAACAAGAAAAGCTTTGTTTTAAGTAACTTACTCTCCATCTTCCTCATACTTCTGCACCAGCTGCTCCTCGGAAGTGTGTGCGAAGCGGTAGTTGTCCCTGAGGCTGTTGGCTGCTTTCATGAACTCCGAATAAGCATCCCCAGATGCATCCCTAAAGAAGCCTGGAGCAGAAAGGTAGATGACCCCAAACTGACCCAGCTGCAGTCCCTCTGCAGCCCTCAGCATTTTTCTCTACAATGCACTGAAACATCACTCCTGAATACAGTCTTCCAATGTATGTTCAAGCCTTCACCTTTCACTGTTTCTCTCCCACTTTTTTGAACCTCCCTGCACTCTATCCCTTCCAGCAGGAGAAAGTTACTCAGGAGCTGCTCATCTTGGTCATTTAGCCAAAGGCAACTGTCCACTGAGCACCCAAACATCCATTGGTGACTGTGTGACACTGCCAGTGGTAAAAACTGCCGTTAGCACTTCATAACAGTAAGTTTGAGAACGCTGATCAATACTTATCTTCAAGACAACACACCTGATCTGCACACTTGCTGTTGCCACTGTAACCACAGTCACATGACCTGATGCCAACAGCCCCCTGGTGCCACCAGAGCCCCAAACGTACCCTCCAGCACCCCAAAGCTACCTGTTGTCAGTCAGCCAAGAAAGCAACAATCTTTGGAAAACATATACTACAGTGCTGGAGGGGGCATCACAGCCAGAGGGCCAGGGGAAAAGAGAAAAAAATTTGGAAGGAATTCTCAGGGTCCTCAGGTGCAACCTCTCATTTGAAGCAGGATCAGCCCCAGTCAGAACAGGCTGCTCAGAGCTTTGTTCAACTGAGTTGTGGAAGTCTTCCAGGCTGAACTCTTTGAAATCCCTCTGGGCACATCTTCCAGGGCTTTATTGTTCTCATTACCAACAGCTTTTTTGCTTGTGTCCACCTGGAATTTCCCTTGCTACAGCCTGTGGTACTGCCTCTGATCCTTCCACACGAGCTCCCAGAGCACAGTGCCTGCTCATTTCACACTGCACTACCTCTACTCACCCACGACAGAAGCATCTTTATCACCAATGAACTTCTCAAACTCAGCCACAGAACTGAGAGCCACTGAAGCAGGTCCTGCCTGTTTCTTGAGATGACTGACAATCCCATCTTGAAAGAGAAGTAAAACAATTAACTGGATCAATACCAGATTCCACAAGACACTTTTCAAGCTTCCTAATCCAAAAATTGTTTCTACAGAACCCATACATGTCCCCACTATAATAAATATGTGAACTGAAGGAGTGCTCCCACCAGCTTCATACAGGAACTTTCTAGCGTCCTGGGAACTAGGAGTTAAAGTGGAAACCTTCACAGGAAAATAAACATCCAGGGCTTTGCCAGCACAAAGAGTTCTGAAAAGGGCAAGAGGTGGTGTATGTGTAGGTGGGAACCTTCTCTGTATCCCTGGACACCAGGCTGTTACACGTGGGCCTGCCTCCTGCAACAGTTCAGCAAGCCAGGCACTGCTGACCAGCTCTTACCTGCTGTCCTGGGCCCATCATAGGTTCCTGCCTCTTCTCCATCTCGAAAAATCTTTAAGGTAGGATATCCACTCACTCCATACTTGTTACAAGTATTTGAGTTTGCTGTACAATCAACCTAAAGGGAGAGAAACCTTTCTATTCAGATCAAGATCGAGCCCTGACACACCCAACCCAGCCAAGGGACTGGAGAAATCCATCACATGGCCCCTGGTGCTGGAGAGCCCAGACTGGGAAGGAGACAGCACAGGTGTAAGGAGAAGCCTAGAAAAATATTAGAGGAAATACTGGAAAGGCACCTTTGGCCATATACACACAAAAAAATATTAGAAAAGACAGTTTCTTGTAACCAATAACAAGGAATTTCTCAGCACCTTGTCAGTACAAAAGAGTTCCCACAACACCTGAAGAAAGCCTGCTGACCTGTCCAAGAGTCCATGCCAGTTCCCGTAAAGGAAGTGAGAAATTGATTTGAGAAAACTCTACAAGTTTTGTGGCAGAAAAGAAAGCTCCTGGTCAGCAACCCTCACTGGGTAAGAGCAGCATGGTGCTTGCTCTCCGCCTCATCACACAGCTCAGGGCAGGCCTCCTCCTCCGGGCTGGGGAGAGCCCTCGCACACCCAGCACACCCTCCGCACACCAGCTGCGCGGCTGCAGCCCTGCAGGGCTCCACTTCCAGATGCTTCCTGGGCTTCAATGCTTCAGGAAGACGAGGCCCGTCGGAGCACGCCGAGCCCCGCAGGGCCGGACCCCGTCCGCCGGCCCGGCCCGCCCCGCCCCGCTGGGGGAGCCGGTGCTCACCTTCACGAGAGGCACGATCCCCTTCAGCCGAGTCGCGGCCGACTCGTACTCCGGCGCCAGCCGCTTGCAGTGCCCGCACCTGGGGGGATGGCGGGGGTCAGGCCGGTCGAGCGCCCGGCCCGCCCCGGCCCGGCCCCCCGCCCGCCTGGTCCCGCCGCCCCCCCCCGCCCCGGGTGGCCCCTCACCAGGGCGCGAAGAACTCCACAAGCACCAGCCCCGGGCGCTCGGCCAGGCCGCTCTCGAAATCGGCATCGCTGAGCTCCACCACGTCGGAGGCGCGGGCACCGAGGTAGAGCAGAGGGAGCAGCAGCAGCGCTGCGGGCAGGGCCCGCGGCGGGGGCCGGGGCGCGGTCATGGCGGCGGGGCAGCGGATGCGGGGGCAGCGGGAGCGGCGGGAGCGGCGGGTCCGAAAGCGGCGGCGGCTGAACAAGCGCCGGGGCCGCAGCCGGAAGTCCCACCCCCGCAGCCGGATCTGCCGTGTGGCAGCTCCTGATTGGGCGCGCGTCACGCGGGCCCTGGCCAATGGGCTGCTGGCAGGGGGTGGGGTCTCTGCAGCCGGCCCCGCCCCTCTCTCGCAGGACCGGGGTGGGCGCGTTCGGGAGCGGCGGGAGGGAGAGCGGGGGAACGGGGGAGAGTCCGGGGCTGTTCCCGCACAAAACCCCAATTCTCAGTCTCCCAGGGCCATCTCCCTTCACAGTGCGCCGGGCAGCTCACATGGGCCTTGGGGGACAGTGCATCAGTCGGGGGACAGTGCTCGGTACCCCGTTTCTGCCTTGCCATCCCTTTCCCCTTGGAGTCCGTACGCTTCTGCCCTCCCTCGTCCCCAGGTCCCTCCTGCTGACCGCTGAGTTTCAGCAACTGTCCCCGCTGTCCCCAGAACTGATGATCGGGGCCAGCCGGCACCGGGTGCTCGCCACCGGCACGGGGCCAGCCTGCTGGGCCGTTTCTGGCTTTTTTGTCACCGATATTGAGCTGTACCGGCCGGTGGCCCCGGAGCTGCGGAAAGGACTCGGGTGACGTCTCTGACTTCATCGCCGCCTTTGCGACAAAGAGCCCTGGACCGGTACCGCGTGCCGGGAAGGGCTGTGCCGCCGCCCGTCCTCCGCCCGCCACCTCCCGTCCTCCGCCCGCCACCTCCCGTCCTCCGCCCGCCACCTCCCGTC
>NW_020884997.1:948964-962416 GCF_003945725.1 Corapipo altera
CCGTCCTCCGCCCGCCACCTCCCGTCCTCCGCCCGCCACCTCCCGTCAGGCGGCCTCGGGGCCGGCAGGGGGCGCTGCCCACCGCGCGGGGGCCGGACGGGGAGTGAGTGGGGGGGACGGGCAGGGCCCAAAACCCCGGGCAGGGCCCAGAGCCCCGGGCAGGGCCCAAAACCCCGGGCAGGGCCCAGAGCCCCGGGCAGGGCCCAAAACCCCGGGCAGGGCCCAGAGCCCCAGGCAGGGGGGCTTTGGGTGGCTTTCTGCAGCTCACACCCCAGCAGGTGGGATACCAGGTCCAGGACCCCCACACAGGCTGCTCTGCCCAGTCAGTGCACCCCGTGGCAGGTGGGGGTTCCAACCCTGCACCCCAGGAGCTGGGACCCCTGCACGCTCTGTTCCCTGAGTGGGAAATCCCACCCTGCCCAATTTTACCCTCCTGATCCTGCACCCCGCTGGCTGGGACCTCTGCACACCCACCTATGGCCCTGCACATGAACCCTCAGCCCAGGCTTGGAGATCCAGATCTCATCCAAGGGCCTGAGCCAAGTCTCACTTGTTGCCTGCCCAGATCTAGGGGCTGGGGACAGCTGGCAGCTGCTGCAGATGGGGCTGATGCAGGGCCATCATATCACCGGCAAACTGGCCAACAGGAGCCACATGGTTGGCCTTGGGCTGGGGCGCAGGTGAGCGTGATGGAGCTGCTGGTGCTGGCACAGCTGGGCTCCAAGCTGGGTGCTGGCAGGGCTGCCCTTGCCTACTAACAGCCTCTTTCTGTACAGCCTGGAGGCCCTTGCCTGCTTCCTGAGTCCCGAGGAGCTGCAGGACCTGGCTTGGTTGCAGAACCCCTGGGGGGGCAGAGCCACAGGGACCCTGCACCAGCATGGGCAGGTGAGCCCTCCAGGAAGGGTGTGTGGGCTGTGCCAGGCCACCGCTGGGGTACCTCCTGGATGGGCACCCTGCGGAACACCACTCCCAGCCCCTCACTCTCTGGGGGAGCCTGGCCACAGTGGCAGACGTGCTGCACTCCACCAGCTTGGCCATGGTGAGCCCCAGGGAGCTGTTAGCTTGGAGGGGTGTCCTCCCTGCGGTGGGAGTGGGCTTCCTGGAGCGCCTGTCACCCACCCAGCTGAATGCCCCAGCAGCAGCTGACCCAGCTGACATGTGCCCAGGTGAATCCACCTTGGTGGCACACGCTGGCCATCACCATTAGAGGCTCCCATGTGGTACAGCCTCACTCCCTGCCCCTGCCCCTGCCTGGGTTGTGCCAGCCCTGCTGACCACTGCTGCCTTGTCCTGCCTCCAGGCATCCTTCCTGCAGGCAGGGGCTATCCAGGGAGATGATGTGAGTGTCTGAGGCACCTCTCTGGGAGAAGGATGGTCTTTGGGTGCTGTGCTTGACCACAGCACCCCCAGATCTTGCCCCCCCAGATCTTGCCCATGCCATGAGAAGGGGTCTGCAGGGCAGGGACCAGTTCCCTGTTTATCCCTGGGTGGAGTAGTCCCTCACCCTCACTGTGCCCAGTTGTGCTCTGGCTTGGCTGGGCAAAGCTGCTGGAGGTGCTGCCTGGTGCTGTGATGTTCTGGACCATGTGACCTGCCAGCCCCTCAGTCCACTGGCCCTGTCTGCCACCCACAGAGCCCTCTGGTCCATGGTGAGGGCAGGGAGCACAGCACAAGGCACAGGAGATGCAGCCACCTGCCTTCACTCCTCTGCTGTCCCCCTGCAGTGGCTTCTGGCAGGGACAGAGCTTGCTGGGGAGGACCTGGACCAGCTGGGCCTGCTGGTAGGGTTCCTGGGCTTGGAGACCATGGCCTGAGTCCAGCCTGAAGCCTTCTGCCATACCTGGGGGGCCTGCAGGACACCTGCCTGGCTGCTGAGGCAGCCACCGAGCTGGGGCTTCTGCTGCTATCAGAGCAGGCATTGGGGTAGGTGATGGGCAGGGGAAAATGGGACCCCCTCCTTGACACTCACTCCTGCAGCCCACCCCTCAGCTGGCGCCTGCCCATCCTGCAGCACCTGAGGTGCCTGGTCTTTCCTGCTGCCCCCTGAGAGGCTGCGTGCCATACCCCATCCCACCTGCACTGTGCTGCCCCACAGCTGCCCATGCCCTGGCCCCTCTGCCAGCTCCTGGGGCTGTGCCATCCCCACCGGGGCCCCCTGTCCTATTTCTCTGTGCTTTTCCTGACAGTGCTGCATCCCTGTGGCTGTGCTGTCCCCTCTAGTGCTGCATGCTTGTGGCTGCCACCCCCAATGGTGTTCCCTCGTCGTGGCTCTGTTGTCCCTGCCAGTGCTCTGTCCTTGTGGCTGTGCTATCCTCATTGTGCCCCATTCCTAAGGCTCTGCCACCCTATCAGCTCTCCCGCTCCTGCGGCTGTGCCATCCTTGCTGTTCCCTAGGCCTTTCTGCCGGTGTAGTTTGTCCTGGCCCCTCTCCCCACATCTGTGTGGTGCTGCCCCAGGACTTGCTGAGCAGAGACACAGTTCAGCAGCTGCTGCAGAGTCAGCGGGACTGGGAGCAGAGCGAGCTGGGATGCCTCTGCTGTCCCCCAGGCATCCTAGTTGATGCTCCCAGCCTGCAGAACGTGCAGGTTGCCCAACTGGTGGCAGTTGCCAGGCCAAAGGACCAAGGTGAGACCATGCACTCCCCTCCCCAACCCTGTCCCCATTCATGCTGGTGCCCTCTCATGCCCTGCCCACACATTTTGAACTCCTGCTGCCCAGTGTCCCTGTGCTGTTTGCGCCCTGGGCTGCTGTGTCCCCCTTGTGCACCCTGTGGTGGGTGCTGCAGGGGCCTTGGGCTGGGGCCAGCCTGCTCAGGCTGGCTCTGCAGCCCCCACGCCCAGCTGTGCTCACATGTGTGCCACCTTCCCCAGTGGCATGCTCAGCTCTGACCAGGCTTCCTCTCTGCAGGCAGGAGTGGAGTCAGGCCCCATCTGGCTTCACCATGGCTCTCCATCCTCTGCCTGCCCCACTGCTTCCTGTGAGCATCCCAGCAGTAAACTCATAATTGTCACAAAGGTTGAGCTCAGCTCCCTGCTGCCTGCAGTGACACATGGCCCCAGAGCACCTTTTCATGTGCAGCCTTGACTATTCCAGCAGCTCCTGGCACTCTGCAGCAACTCCTTACCCACATGCAGTCCCCTAGGCCAGGGCAGCCCCAGTGGTCCCTCAGACCCTTTCCCCATGGCAGCAGTAGCTCAGGGACATCCTGGGGAGGGCTGCTCAGGACAGGCACAGGAAACCCATACCCCAGTGGTGCCTCTGCAGGGGGACAGGGTGCTTGGACTCGGTGGGGTATTGGGTGCTGGAGTAAGGAGGAGCCCGAGCCATGGCTACAGCAGCGCATGTTTATGGGATCTGACCTGGTGTGTTGTGGGTAACAGGATGCAGCGACATGCTGGGCACAGAGATCGCACAAGCTACAGGGGGACCGGGGTCCCACAGGGCTGGCGCTGCCACAGTCCCACTCAGTGCCGGAACTGCGGCAGCGGTGAAGGGATGCGGATGTCCTGCCCCTTCTCCAGCCGCCGCTCACAGTCGATCAGGTAGTTCACACCGTCTATCACCAGCTGTACCAGCTCCACCTGCACCAGGAGCACAGATGTAATAATTCAGGGGCTGTCTTCAGAGCCACACCAGCAAGGCACCTGGCTAGCCCCGCTGCACACAGGGCAGGCACTGCTACTCCCAGCACCCACATGCTGGCCCCAGCATACAGCCCTGGAGCTGCATGGGTGCCATGGGCCCATCATGCACACATACTCCAGAACCTCCCTCCCCAGCTCTGCCTGTCACCCACCTCTGACTTCCCCAGCCGGTCCAGGTTGGAGATGTCGAAGATGCCCCCTGTGGCAGCAGTGTCCACACCGCCCGTCCCACGCTTCTGTAGCCGGAGGTTCTCCAGGATCTTAGGGAAGCGGCTATCCTGGTGCCCAGAGAAAGTTTCGGTGCTCAGCAAGACCAACAAGGGAGTCGGGGTCAATGCTCCCTGGAGCAGCCCCCTGCGACTCACAGGACTCTGTTAGTGGGTCACTGACCCCACACAGAGCCCTGCCCTGAGCAGACCCAGGCTGACACCTGGGATCTGAGCCTCTTCCTTCAGCCAGGGATACAGGCATGGGCTGGACCCTATGCCTCCTGAGGAAACCTGAGCAAGGCCCAGGGCCAGGTCCCATGCAGTCCTGCACCTCCCATGTGGCTGAGCTCCCCACAGTCTTAGCCTGGCTCCCCACAAAACTGGCCATAGTAATACCTTGCTGAGCAGTGGTAGCTTGATGTGGACACCCGCTCGCAGCCCCGTGCCCAGGTTGGAGGGGCAGGTCAGGATGTAACCCAGCCGCTCGTTCCACATGAACTCCCAGCCTCGCTCCTGGATTAGCCGCTCCACCTGGGTTAGAGATACAAGCAGCCGTTCAACCCTGGCCACAGGGTGCCCAGCCCTGGCCATGGGGTGTCCAGCCAAGGCTGAGCGCAGAGGGCCAGCACTGCAGCAGCTCTTCCTGCCCCTCTCTGCCTGGCCACGGGGCTAGCACAGCACTGGCTGTTGGACGCTCACCTCCTTCAGGCCCCGGCAGAACCGCTCAAAGACACGCTTCATATTGCCCCCCTTCTCCATGGAGATGACACGTGTGTGGTCTTCCTCATTGATCCAGATCAAGAAGGTCTTCTGGTGGTTGTGCCTAGGGACAGGGCAGCATTCAGCTGTTGCTGGTGGCTTGCAGATGCCCTGTGCCCACCCAGCTGTGCCCCTTCTGCCACCATGGTGCCAGTGCTGCTTATGGTTCCAGTGTGCTGCCTGTGCCTGTGGCTGGGAGCACGTTGCCAGAGCCCAGCCTGGCAGCAGGGTGGGCAGCCAGCAGATGCTCCTGGAGATGGGCCAGTGCCCATCCACGTGAGCTGCTGTGAGTGATGGGAGCTGTCTCCAGCGCCTTGGGCTGGGGACAGGAGCATGGCTCCTGCACCACACAGGCAGCAGGAGAGGACTGTGAGGCACGGAGTGCACACTGGGGGCTGTGTTAGGGGCAGCTGGAGCTGGGGACCATGCATGCCGTAGAGATGTTTTCCATATAAAGGCACAGTGCCAGTGAGGGTGGCGTGGGCGGATGCGTGTGCCGGCTGTCGCTCTGCAGGAGCGTGGGATGTTGCATGGCTGCACAGAGATGCTGGGAGAGAGAAGTAAGATGTGACTGTGACAGGACAGGTTTGGTGGCACGTAGAGTGTGCAGAGATCTAGGAGGAGCTCTGGGGATTGCCCAGGGAGCAGAAGCAATTACAGCAGCTTTAGAGTGCAAGGTGCTGTTGGATGGTAAGAGTGGGCAGGATTGACAGCAGGGGCTGGTTCTGCAGTCCCCCTTCCCAGGACAATGTTGTGGTTTGTGTAGGGAGCAGTTGGCTGCTGACTGTGGTGCATAAGGGGCTCCCAGGTGAGACCACAGAGCCCAGGGTGGGCACGGTCCAGGGGTACTGGTGCCACATGTGCTGGGGGTCTGCGGTGCAGTGAACATGGGAAACATGGGTGGCAGGGCTGAGACAGACAGATAGAGCTGTAGCATCCGCCCCTCTCTGCTCTGCTGACTGCTCAGCGCTGGGACAGATCCTCACCAGATCCCTCGGGCGTCGGGCCAGTCCCGGGCCATTCCTGCTGCTGTCAGGAGCGGGGACACCGGCTTGTCAAAGAGGAAGTGATCCTAGAGGGAAGCATAGTGCATGGGCTCACCAGGGTCGCATGGCTGGAGCCAGGGCACCTTCATTGGTCCCAGTGCTCCCTGTCTCACTAGTCCCAGCCTGCTGCTGAGGTGATCCACTGTGGCTCTCCCAGGCAGGGCACCCATGGGCAGGAGCCCCTGCCTTTCTGGCCTGGGAGGCAGAAGGCTGCTGGTGCACAGCCCACCCTATGCTGGGGGCCAGTGGGGCACCAGCCATGTGCCTGCCACCAGCCCGCCTTTCTCTGGACATGGGCAGAGACATGGGGAAGGAGTCAGAAGGGGCCATGAGCTGCTGGGGCTGTGATCAGACAGGTGGCTTGGGAGGGCTGAGCAGCACTGTGAGCACCCTCTGCAATGTCGGGCAGACTCTCTAGGGCAGGGATCCTGGTCCCACAAGACAGGGGGGCTGGGAAAGGAGGATAAAACCTCCCAGAGAAGCAATGCTGGGGAAGGGGTCCTGCTCTGCATGCACCCAGGGAGGCTGGTTGGGAGCTGTACCAACTCACATCAATGAGCTGCTGTTGCTCCTTCTCAGTCATCTCGCTGAGACGGTAGTACCGGCCTGCCAGGTCCCCAGTGAGGCCATTCAGTGCGTCCACGGTCACCTTCTCCACCTCTCGCCGCTCGGCGCGGGTGCAGGCTGGGGGCAGGCTCAGCCCACGGATGCTGCGCCCCGTCCGGACCCGGGATGAGAGCACGTAGCGCTCATCAAACTGGCCAAACTTTATCTGGAACAGACAGGAGCCACAGGACGTTTATGGTGTGGCACTGGTGCTGGCAGGGCCCTGTCCCCAAGGCCCAGGAAAGGACCCCTGTGTGCAGCATGGCTGTCCAGCTCACACACCTTGGTGGCGTCCAGGTCCGTGGTGTGCTTCATGGTGCGGGGGTTGTATCCGTTGTGCCGCTCCTGAATCACAGGGTCAAACAGGTCGGCAAACACCTGGAAGCAAGCGGGACAATGTACAGCACTGCAGACCCAGCACTTCATAAAGCCCCTGCCATAAGCTCAGCATGGCCCCACTGCCAGCGTGGGGGACATGGCAGCAGGGGGGCTGCAGAGGATGGCTGGGACAACAACATGTCCTGCAGTGCAAGCAATCCATGGGGCAAGTGGGGCAGAAGGCTGCAGGGCTCCAGGAACAGCTGCTCCATAGGGATATGTGGGGACCAGCCGGGGCCTTTACAGCTGTTCAGGCTGGGCAGGATGAGGTGGGCAGTAATGCCCCAGGCTGCTGGGTGTACCGTGGGTACCAGGACTCCTCTGGCTGCTGCAGATAAGGCTCTGGCTGCCACTCACCTCATAGGTCTCTTCATCGCCAGCTACGATACCCACAGTCTTGATGAAGGGGTGGCCAGGGTTGTCAACACCAGTCTGAATGCACTGGTCCAAGGTCCAGCCATTTGGGGTTGCCTTGTCACAGAGCCTGGCATAGATGGCTGGTGTCAGGTTGCTGGCCATGCAGTTGTTGTGCTTCCGGAGGTCGGGGTACTCAGCACTGTGGGAGGACAGACAGATGAGTCCTTTGGGGCCAGGGGACTCCAGCACTTGTGCCAGTGCCCCTCAGAGACTCGTGGGGCAGGTGTGAGCAGGGGAGCTCAGAGAGGGGTCAAACTGCTCTGCTTGTCCTCAGCAGCCAGGGGCAGGGAGGCAGTTACTGGTATTGCAGGGCAAGGGCAGGGAGCAGCCTGAGCTGAAGGTTGGCACTCAACCAGGACGAGAGTCCACGAGCAAATCTGGACGGGTCATTAGGGATTGGCTCCTTATCAGCCACGCAGAAGGTCCCCAAAGGCGGGAGAACCTGCCAGGTGAGCAGTGGGGCCACATCAGTCCAGCCCTGTGTTGCTGAGCTGCCAGGGCAGCTGGGCAGCAGAGTGGGGGTCCCACTCCCCTTGCCCTCCCTGCGGCTGTCCCAACACCAGCCTAAATGGAGGGGGCCTGCTCCCTGTCTGCTAGTGCAATGGGTGGGGGAGGCAGGGCTCATAGCCTGTGGGGCCCTGGCGTGCCTGACCCCTGAGGCTTCTGTCCCTCTGTTCCCCCCCCCCCCCGGATGCTTCGGGGCAGGAGATCAGCTGACCCCGATCTGCAGCCCTGGGAACTGCACGGCCCCGGCGCAGTTTATTGTATTAGGGGGACGCTTTCCTCTAATCAGCTTAGTGGGAGGCCGTCCCCTGACCTCATTCCCACTTTAGACAGGCTTTGTGTTTGTTCTGTGCTCATGGAGGGGATTGGCAGGGCAGGACCCTGACAGTGCTAGTCTTGGCCAAATCTTTCCTGCTGGACCTGGTGCCTTTTCTTGCCTTAGTGGGACAGGACTGGCCCTTATCAGCCCAGGAGATCTGGCTGGTGGCTGGAGGGGGTCCTGCATCCCTGGGGACACCTGTCTCCCCTTCTGAGAGAGGCCTGCTTTGGGGATGACAAAGCTTGAGGGGGATCTATGTGGGAGAAAGGGTGCCTGGGCTAGCACGGGTCTGGGTTGGTGGGAGCAGCTGTCAGACACCAGCACCAGCAGGAAGTCCTGGCACTCTCCTGTGCTCAGCTTCTACTCCTGAGGGCTCACACTGGGCACCAGGTCTGGCTGCCAGCACCGGCCCCATGCTGCAATGCAGAGCCTTGTGGCTGCCACCACCTCCTCCCCTGCGCCTGCAGGCCAAGGAATGTGCATTGGCCCTTTGCCCATGGCTTGTCTACTGCTTGTGGCTTCCTGTACTGTGTAGAAAGAAAGGGTGGTAAGGCTCACATTGTCTGTATTGTGCGGATAAGCACTGGCAGCTCCAGCCAAGACCAGCACAGGGAGGCATTTGCTCCAGGCAAGAACTTGTCTCAGGGCTGAGGGCTGCTCCCAGCCCACACACAGACCTGTGCCCTGGTGAGATGCCCCAGCTCAGAGGCTGATGCGGTGTGGATGGGACACAGCCTGCCCTAGTCTGCCCCACTGCTCCTGCTACCATCTGCTGGCCACCAACCCATGTCTCCCCAGGGTGACACACTCATAAAAAGCATTTGCTGATCAGAATGGGACACTTGGACAGGTTCCTCCACTGCCCCAGCATGGGTCATGCTGCCGGGCATGCCAGGACCACCTGATCTGCTTTCTACACAGCAGAGTCTGCCCAGGAACAGCAGAGGTTGCCAATGGAAGCCAGCTTACTCCCAGTAGGCAGGATACTGCTGTGGGTTGAAGCATGCTGTCTGCCATGGCCATCCACACATTCCCTGAGGTGGTTAGCATCCAAACCCTGAGACTCCAGGCTCTGCCTGCAGGTGCTGTGCCTGCTGCAGTGCTGACTGAGTGCCTGGTCAGAGTGCACCCTCCCCTGAACAGCCCTGAACCACAGACAGTAAATCAGGGCAACCTTTTCCCAGTCTTTCTAAAGCACCCAAACTCAGATGGATGATGCCAGGGTGAAGATCCTGAGCACCTGTTGCTGTGCTCACCACGGTGCCACAGAGACAGCAGGGGAGGATGCCAGTCACTGAGCCCAGGCTTTGTCCAGGCTGGAGGGCTCTGGCAGTGGCACCGCCTTCCCACTGTGTGGTCAGGGTGTCCAGAGGTCCTCTGTCACAAGCGTGAAGGTGATGCTGCACTTGGCCTTACTTAGGCTGCCTTGGCCCCTTGATTTTGGTCCCTGAGGCTGGTTTTAAAATTATTACCCTTCCAGCACCGTATTTTGTTACCAGTGCCACAGCACCAAGCAATATCTTGAAGGTCTTTTCCAACCTCAATTCCATGATTTCACAATTCCATGGTTCTGTGGTAGGGTGGGCTTGTCCCTGGCTGCAGAGGCTGGAGGCGTGGACGTCTGCCAGAAGCACAACTCAGCGCTGCTGCCTGTGCTGTCCTGCCCTCACCTCAGCTCTGCCGTCCTGCCCGTGACCTCGGGGTGCAGCCGCCCACAGCAGTCACCCTCTTTGCCCTTGCGCGAGCAAGTGTCTGAGCCCGGGGCAGACCTGCTCAGCACCCAGCAGGGATTATTAGCCTGTCCACCGACTGGGCAGCCTCTCTGGAAGCGACAGCCACCTGCATCTCGCCATGGCTCTTCATCACTAATCCGGCAGCCTCCAGTGCCCTTCCTGGCATCACGGGCTCGTGGTGCCCAGGCAGCCCCCGCTGCACACGGCTTCTGGAGAGGTGTGGGGGCACGTGGGGCAAGCAGCAGACCCCGTGTGGTGGTACAGAGTCATGAACTGGCAGGTTGCTGCAGGCAGCTGAGCATGAGGCTTGTTTACACAGGGAGGAGGGGGCTTGGGCTTTGTGTGGAGACGCTTTGGCAGGGAGCCCCAGCGTGACCGCCCAAACACAGTGCCGTGCCTGGTGTAGGACCTGCTTGGCAGCAGGCACATGGTGCCCATATTTCCTCAAGGGGAGAGTGCCTGTGCCCTCTCAGCATGGCCATTCATACTGCAGTGCCTCTGACAGGAGGCTGTGGAGTGTCACTCAAACCCCTTAGGGCTGCTGCCAATGTCTCTCGTTTTTTAACCTAAGACTAGGCAGAATCCCCGGTGAGTTGGCTCATCCCTGCAGAGCGAGGTGCTGCAGCTCACCCCTAAGGCTCTGTCTAGGCTCTTTTCAAGTGTCAGCACTGTCACAAAACCATTCCCAGCCAAACATGATCCCCCAGGAGGCTCATTTTAGAGCTTCTCAACCGTATTCCCACCTTGATTTCATCCCCTCCTGACCTGATGTCTGTGGCTCTGCAGTTGTTCATAAAGCTGGAAAGCACGCTCCCCTTGGGAGGTGGATAATTCATAACATCCAGCCTTTGTCATTCTTTGAACTCTCTCCCTTTCCATCCCCGGATTTCCATGGCCCAAAGCAGCACACCGGAGCCCCAGCGCCAGCTCCCTGCCAGCGCTCCACACGCGCAGAGCTCCCAGCCTGCAATGCAGCGCCGCAACACACTGCTCTGACTGCCGGCGTTTGGTGCAGGGATGGCAGCAGCTGATGGTGTTCAGAGCAGCAATGTGCTGCCTCCTTCCCATCCTGTTCTTTCCCTGTGTTGAGTCTCTGCTGGCCTTGGGATGTGGAGGAATACCCAGTCCTCATATTCCTGGCCTGATCCTGGGAACTGCTAGGCCAAGCAGCTGGTGCCAGTGTGAGGTGGAAGGACTGGCCAGTGGCTGCCATGTCCCTCTTCCCTCCCAGCCCTGGCCCTGTTCCTACCCTGCCCAGCCCTTGTGAGGCACAGACAGCTCCTGCCTCCAGTCCCGTCTGGTGCCTTGGCCCTCCATGCTCAGAGTGGAGGGCCATGCTCTTTGGAGCTGGCAGCACAGGCACCAGGCAGGACCAGCCTCTGCCTCTCCCATCTCTGCTTCCTTATCACTACGGCAAGCAATGGTGAGCAGAAACATGGGAATGCAGAGCACCTGGCTCTCCCAGGCCCATCTGGGCTCCCTGTGGCAGTCCCTGGCAAAAAGCAGTTTGGAGGGGAGTGATGGGAGACCTTCTGGTCTGAAGGTTGAACCTTAGCACTGTGCTGCAGCTGTGACACTTATCTGGCTTAAGGGATCAGGTACCGGGCATGCAAAGAGGACCAGGGCTCTTGCAGAGCCAGAATTACCTCAAAAGAACCTCTAAGCCGGGCTGTGGCCGTACATGTGCCTGCCTGGCCCGGCTCGAATTTGTGCCTGCCTCCCAGAAGTCCCGATTGCACATCTCAGGGCTCATTGTCATCCAAAATTTGCTCACAGGCTGGGGCAGCCTCCTCAGCACCCGCAGGCCCCTCCAGTTCTCCCTTTAAAAACTGGCCCAGAGAGGGAAGGGCAAGGACCTGCCAGCAAAGCTTTTCCTTTCAATAGAGGAGTCCCTGTCCCGAAAGCAGGCGCGTGGGAAGGCTGGAACAGCCAGATGAGGTCGGGCCAGGAGCTGCTGCCAGTGCCTGGGGGCTGCTTCGACACCAGCTCCCACAGTCGGAGCTCTTGGGTGTGCCACCAGGAGGACAAAATGGACCCTTTGCTCCATCCTGTTCCTACCAGGACACTGACAAAATCTCTCCTGGCTTCTGTTGGACCAAGCCTGGGGTACGTCCCTGCTGGCGCTGGCTGTCCCAGCTGTCCCCCCCAGGCTGGCCCGTCTCTCCAACAGCCCTCATCTCTGCCCTCCCTGGCATCCCGGGAAGTCCCCTGGGACCCCCAGCCCCGCTGCCGGGCACTTTCCCCCCTCCTTCTCCCGCGTATCTCGGGCTGCAGCGGCTCGTTCCGGTGTTTCGGGACCACCCAGGGCCGCCGGCAGCCCCGGGGCTCCCAGCCCCGACTGCAGCTCCCACAGTCAGGCCCCGGACGCGGGGATGCGCTCGGGGTGGCCCCCGCAGCCCTCATGGCCCCTGTCCGCACGGGTCCCGCGAAGGGGTCCCGCGGCATCTCCCACGAGCCCCGGGGAGCCGGGACCCGCGGCCCCTGCGGGACCGTGCCCGGGGCGTGGTAGGGCCGGTGCCCTTGTGCGCGGGGACGACGGGGCCCGCGGCGCCGGTGACCGTCAGCCCGAGGCGGGACGGCTCCGTCCAACACGGCCGAGCCCCGCCGCCGCCCCCCGTCATCCCCGTCTCCCTCGCCGCCCGGAGCCCCGGGGCCGGCGCGGACTCGGTTCACGGGCCTCCCGGTCCTCCCTGCCGTGGACGAGCAGCGTCCGCCGCGCCGCCCCCATGAGCTGCTTCGGGACTCGCCGCCCCGGCTGGAGCCGAGGGGCGGCCCCGGCGCCCTCCCCGGTGCCGGTGCCGCAGGGACCGTCCCCGCCCGCCGCCCCCCGCCCGTGCGCCCTCGCCGCCCGCGCACATTACCTGGGCGGGTATCGCCGACGCTGACGGTCGCCCGCGCTGATCGAGTCCCGGGCGAGCAGGAAGCCGGCGGCGAGGGAACCGGCGCCCACCATGGCCAGGAGGCCGGTGGTGCGGCGAGCGGAGAGAGCGCGGGCGAAGGTGCTGGCCATGGCGGAGCGGCGGAGCGAGCGCGGCGGAGCGAGCGCGCCGGGGCGGGCGGCGGACGTGAGGGGAATAGGAACGGGAGTGGGAATGGGAACGGGAGCGGCGGCGGGGCGCGCGGGGGGGCGGGGAGCCGGCTGGGCACGGGGGGGGCCGGGCAGCACCGCCACCTGCTCGGCCGCCCCGCCCCGCCCCGCCCCACCGGGGCCGCCGGCGCTTTCAGCACCGCGCGCGGGACAGCGCCGGAGGGGCGGCTGCGTCGGGCCGGGCCTGCTTCTCACCGAGAGCCACACCCCGGACCCCCGCGCCGCGCTCTGTGGCGGTCGGTGGCGGCCGGGTGAAAGTTCGTGCACCTGAAGCCGGGAGCGGAGGACGCGGCTGCTCTACAGGATGCGGCCCTCGATGGGTCGCGGGGCCGGGGGCCGGTTCTTGGAGGTCACCGGCCCTCCCACAGTGCTCTGTGCCCGCCGCACCGCGGGACCGCACCGGCGGGGCAGGGAGCGCACCGCGTTCGCCGCCGCAGACCCCGCGGGACGGGAGGTGCTGGCGCACCGCCGGGCCGCTCCGGCACACGGGAAACGGCTGCTCGGTAGAGCCGCGCGCCCAGCCCGGTACAGTCGGTAGGGCCGCGTGTCCCGCCCGGTGCAGCCGCGCGGTTGCCGTTACAGCGCGGACCCGGCACGGGGCCCGCGCCCACGTGCGAGCGGCGCGCCCAGCACCGCAGCAGCTCCCGCCGCCGCCGCCAGGGGCCGCCACGCCGCGTCCGCCCGCGTCCGGGCCGGCCCGCCCCCTCCGCGCCGATTGGCTGCCTGCGGCCGTCAGCAGGCGGTGATTG